>NW_010315342.1:8144-25123 GCF_000700745.2 Antrostomus carolinensis
GGCAAATCCAAATAAGTGTGAAAATTTTGACTTAAGCTGCAGGGTGTCCCTGATTTTTCTGCAAGCTGGAGTGGGGCATGTATGTGTGTTTGGGGGAGGAAACCCATGAATTCCCTCGCACTGGCTGGTGCCATGAAGGCACACTAGAAATATCCTCATTAACACTGCCATGAGCTCAAGGGCAGGCAGTTGCCATTAATTCTGGTGCAGTTCCTTTTGCAGTTACACTGGCTTGAGCAGAATTTGGTGTGCTTTGCTCCCTCTAGCAATACCTGTGCTCTGATTGCTTTCAATTCTTTCAGTGTTAGGTTCTGGCATTTCTGAGCAAGATGAGACTATGTGAATTTAAACTTGAATGTGGAGCAACAGAGAAAAGGAAGAAGGAAATTTTCCATAAGTATAATGAACTTTAGACACTTAAAATCTAAAAGCACTGTTAATTACGTTTTCATGTTCTCAATATGAAATCTACTAAGGGTATCTTAGCTGTAGTCCCTCATTAAATTGCTATTTTATCTGAAGGTCTGTCATAGAAACTCTGTGTCAAACTTCAGATCTAAGGATGAAGCCTCTCTTCCTCTGAGGATCAGTGTGATCTGTTTAGGCTTGCTACACTTATGTCAAATTCTTCCTGCCAGTTGCTAGTGATTAAATAAAAATAGGGAAAAGAGTCTCTTGCATGGTCCTGGTTGACTTTCTTATATGTTGCATACCAGCTGAGTGGCCATCTTATCAGCCTGACCTTACAGAGAAGGGAAAAGCAGAAAGAATCAAGACCAACCCTGCCTGATAAGACAAGAACTGCTGACTCAGCTAAACCGCACGTTTGAGTTGCACATGCTAAGCTAACAGACTATAGCATTTACAAGACTTCACTAAACACTTAAATCTATTTTGTAGACAAAAGGATTTTAATTTAATTTATTTCGTTGAGAGAATAATTTAAGTAAGTTGGCATTTTGTTAACAGAATTATGATGAAATTCATTTTGTCTACATAACTGATTGGACAGTTAGCCGAATGCATTTTCCTCATAGAATCAAGTATGTGCCAGGACTGTCAAACAGGCTTTCCTCCACAGCTTCGAGTCAGTTTGTCAACAAAATGAATACAATATCCTTTTGTCTACAAAATGAACTGAGGTGTTAATTGTTTGTTGATAAAGAGTGCAAAACCAAATGATCCTCTGCTGAACACTGATAAAAATGTATGGGGGGGGATATGGGTGTGTGTGTGTCTGTGTGTACACAAACACACAGAGCTGTGTACCTTGCTTTGTTGTCAGAGTCCAAATGTCACAAACCAAGTGCCTGGCAGGGAATGGTGTCCAATCCAAGCTGGGACAAGACATGGTCTGCATATCATGTTCATGTTGAGAGCATCTCAAGGAATTAACTAGTGTAGAAATGCAAAACATGGGCTGGAAAGCTGTCAGTATTGTTTCTAGCAGGGATTCAAAGCCTCCCTCTGTGAGTGTTAATTCCACTTGTACTTGGTATGGTGCAAGCACACGTGGGATGCAGTGGTTTTCCTACCTTGAAGAATTGTATCACAAATAGATGTAGCAGATGAGGTACAGAGAGAGGATGTGTTGTATTCAGATCATGCTGACTGGGAGTTGAGGCATAACAAAACAAACTCATTAGTTTGAAGTCCTATGGGGAATCACCTCTCGGGGACCAGGAATAGCTTTGAGTCTTCTTGACCACATAAACCACCCTCTCCTTCTGGACAGATGATTATTAAGGTGGTACCCATGAGCCAGGTGCCCATACAAGATGGAAATTTCACTTGAACTTTGATTTTAAGCACAATTGGGCTCATCTGAAGCCCCCTGATGGCTTAATTTTCTTTTGCCTTTTTCATTTTTTTGCATTTTTGGTGGTACAGTGTGATTGCAAGTATTCCCAGGGCTCAGTTTGAAGATAGCATCTGAGGTGTCAGCTCTGAACACCTTTTGGGTAGACCTGGGAACATAATGGAATAAAAACTGTGTTTTATTCTGAAAATGGCATTATACTTTTGGACCAGGCTGCTATAAGGTTAATATCTGGAATGGAACAAGAAAAAAAAGAAGTATTCGCTCATTAAATACGTCATAAAATTTGCACAAAATACTTTTTTTTTTTCCTTTTCCCTCTTCTCCTTTGTGCTTTTAAGAGGGCTAAAGTCAATAGAGGGTATGAAAAATATGAAATAAAGTTATGAAGAAAGATGACAGTGTCATAGTGCAACATAAAAGTTCAGCCCTCTAATATGTTTTCATGTTCATTCAGGAGGAAATAACCACCTAATCCCCACGTTCATTTATACTATTTAAAGTACACTGGCTTTCAGCTCTGCTAATTGTCAGAAAAGCCAAAAGGAAAGAAAAGCAGTCCCTTTTCAGCTGTGTTTTCTCTAAATATTCTAGTCACTGCCAGTGTTGAGGTTAGAGAGAGGTACAGTGGGTATGGAGAGGCGAGGTTAAAGGCACGGGAGTTGTTTCTTCTAATGAGGTTTGTCATTTACAAAGGCATAATCATCTCTGTTTTCTGCAAGGGAACATTTATGTCAGAAGCACTATGTGAGATGCCGTTTTCTCAGACATTCTTCTGCAGAGTGTGACCTTTCAGAGAAATGCAGCCCTGTACCTGGGGGTGTAAGGCTGCTCAGACACAGCTCAGACACACTGCAGCAGCGCTGGCAGCAGCTCGGCTGGCGGTGGGACCTTCCACCTAACATTGGACACAAAGAGCAACTGGCCTCGCTTCCGTCAGAAGGTGACAGCCCTGTTTGGACTTGAGTGTCCATTGCTCTTTATTATGTGCATTTTTTACAGTGCTTCTAAAATGTTTCCCTACTGGCTTCTGCCTTTTGCTTTCTGGTGTGAGCAAGTGGTCTGTGGGGCTGAGAAGGAGCAGCAGTGATGGTTTTGCAGTTTGATTATACCATTTATTCACTCTTTTTCGGTTGAGCACATTCTACTGTCCCCTGCAAAGAGCCACAATTGCTTTTGCTGCAGAAGGTAAAGCAAATCAGACGTGTCAGACTCCCTTGTTGCTCAACAGTCACTAATGACTGCAGCATATGTTGCTGCTTCCCAGGCTACTGGGAGCTCAGTGCATCTGTTACTCCTCCAGGAGCCAAGTCCTCATTGTCAATACCATGATGACTGTGTACCCACTCAGCAGAACCGTGGTGGTGTTAGCTGGTCCCAGGCCAGCAGCAATGAAGCTCAAGAGGGATCATGCAGGAGAGAGGGGGCTGGGAAACCTAAGGAGAATTGGGCAACAACTGGGGACCTTGGTATGCTAATCTGTAACACACAGATGATGTAAATGCTTCTCAGAAATCTCAGCCTGGAAATGAAAAGGTTGCAAATTGCAGCTGTTCTATTTGCATGGGTTCGTAAGGCACTCACTGGGGGCTGCATGCATTAATTGTCCAGGTAATAAAACTGGCAGTGCTAGTGCTGAGGGACCTCTGGAAAGCCAGGATACCTGTAGTGTGGGGTGTCTGTACATCTGGCTAGTGTGCTATGAGTGTAAAGCTGCAACACCACATTTTTTAAATGTCCTGGCAAAAACAAAATGATAAAAAAAGGCTTTAGTCACCTCTATATTTTGGATACCTCCTCACTGCTCAGCAACTCACATATTTGCACACTTCCCAGCAGATCACACTGCATTTCCATTTTACCCTGAGGTCAAGTCTGCGCTGTACGCATTCAAAGTCACACCTACTCATAAAACTGATTTTGCAGGCTAATAACTCTTCAGGGCCAGGGAGAGGAGAGTGGGATTTTAATGCAGTCAAAGGCAGAACACTTGGGAAAAAAAAAAAAAAAAAAAAAGGCTGTATTGGGTGCTACAAGGAGGAAAGGAGTACTTGCTATTAAATTTATAATGTCATACTATTTAATAAAACCAGAATTTGAGCCACTAGAAGGGCCAAACTCTGCTCTCTCGTGCCTGTGTGCATTTTCTTTGCTAATGTAGTTATTGCTGCTGCTGGCTCCAGCACAATCATCTCCTAAATGACTTGGCCTCCATTACATCTCACTTTCTAGGGGAAACCATAAGTGTCACTTTATTATATTGAGATGGTGTAACAGAGCTTCTCAGTATGTAAATTATTATCAGCTTCATTTAAAGACCTAATAACTAAGTGCATGAATGACTAGAGGTTCTCAGTAGGGTCTGTCTGCAAAGGTCACATAGGATTATTTTGAGTGTAAACTGCAGAAATGCTGCAGAAATGGTTTCTGGAAAGGCTGTGTGGTATTTTGATACGAGGAACATAAATGGCAGTAGTTATTCCACATATAGCAAAAAGAATAGAGATGATGTGGTTTCCAGCTTCATGTGAAATGGAGTGCTATAAAGGATGGTCAGATCTCCCTCGCTGCATGCATGCAGGACACTGGAGGTTTCTGCAGTTCAGGGAATTTGCTCGTGTTTTGTCCAACAGAATCCTAAAGCGATGGAGCTGTCACTGTAATCTGACAGGTAGCTAACATGTAAAGGGGGAAAAGATACATTACTTGGAGCAGCACTTGTTTGGAGCTGTCTCATTAGTCACATGCAGGAATTCAGAGTGCAGTGGGGTTTCTGTAATTCAAATGAAAATAAAATAAAATATATGTATATTTCATAGTCTGTGCAGGTGACCATTTTAGAGCTGTGCTGGAGAGCTTTTCTTGCTCTGAGAGGATTTTTTTTGTAGTATTCCCACAGGGACTTCTGGGTGTAGAGAGATTCAGAGTACTTCCCTGAACACATTTGCTTCAAGACATGGCCCAGCTACCCTGCCTGTCCTTGTGGAAGCAACAACAGGCTGAAGAGATGGTCTGAGTGCTCTGCTTGGGGAGCACAGAGAGAAAAGGGGCCAAGATTTCCTTCTTGGAAGAAACTGGAGCTGGTTTGCTGCACAGACATAGCGGATTTGTAGGCAGCATGAAGCAAGGGTGAGGGCAGCCTGCTCACCAGAGGTCCTGTGCATGGGCAGATCTTGGGAACAGCCTGGGATTTGGAGCAGGGTTGCCCTTCTCCCACAGCCTTGGATCCAAGTCCTCACTCATCAACATGCTGGAGCTCTTGTGCACGTCCAGGAGGTTTCTGTGTTGCACTTGCTCATTTTGCTGCTTCTAAATCATCTCCTGGTCACTTTTTACTCTCCAGCAGACTTGCTTTTAGTCTCCTGCTTATCTGGAGCTACACATCTAGCAGGGCCATCTCTCCATTAAACACTCATGGCACCTATCACAAAACAGATGATTCCCTCTCCGGACTGCTCAGCACAAGACAAAAGTTCCACCACCAGATCCCTGCATCTGAAAGGAGCAGGTAGAGGGCACATCTAGCAACTGACGTGCTAGAAATGCATCCTATTAAACTCTTATTGGAGTGAATAACTTCTTCAAGCTGACCTTTAGCCTGATTGAGGCCCCCCTATACCCATTTTGGGAACATATTTCATTCTTAATGACCAAAGGCAAATCCTACCTTCCTTTTTGGCAGAGGGCTCAGTTATGTCAGCTGGAGGGGCAGCAGCAGCAGTGTTATTTCTTCTCTTTTTATAGCCTAATGAAAAAGCATAAGAATGATGCTTAGAAACAATAGGGTTGACTCATAAGGAATGACTCTATATGACTCATAAGATGTGAGATTATTCCAGAGGCTTGAAGTGCATATACATGCACTGAGACTTGGGCTTGGGGAGGGGGCTTATTTTTCATAACTGGAAGAAGAATGCTTGCTGTGTATTTTGAGATGTGCCTGACCTCTAAAATAACATGTTCCTTGCTGTTGTATATGTGACTTATAAGACTGAGTGGCCTTTCTAAAATATTTCCAGTCTCTGAGGAAATCCAGCATTAATCACACTTTCCATAACCTTTGCTTTAAGTCAGAGGCTATGGCTGATGGCTGGTACAGTGGGAGCTGTAACTTTTCTAATGAAATTGAAATCACCAGCTCTTGATAGAGACAGCCTGGGAAGGAAGGGTCCCAGACCAAGGGTTGGCCTGCAAAGATCCCCAGCGTCATCCTGGGATTTTGTACTGATTGAAGCTGGCTCTGCCATTTTGCTTTGGAAACTAGGAAAGCCCGATTCAGAAATGTCTGTGCAAGGGACAGGCGCCCTGAGGATTAATGGCCTGACCTTTTAAGCAGCACAATTAAGCACCAAGTATCCCCAAGTGACAAAGATGTGTGGTTTCACTGTTACAGCCTCTCTAACAAACCCTTGTGATCAATCAACTGTCCTTTTCAATTAGAAAAGAAAGATGTCACTTGCCTTCCCTCTGCCAAAGGTGTCCTTGAAGTCAGCTGGGCGGAGGCACTAACCTGAGCCCCCCAGAGCAAGACTTGGGGTCACCACTGGACAATCACTTGTTCCTTGCCTGGGGAGCTTCATTGGTTTCCCAGCCAGAGAAGGCTTTTGCAGCTCTTCCTTACCACATGCTGGCAAGGAAAGGCAGGAGGATTGATTAATGAAACGATCCTGCTTTAATAGGGCTAGTGAGGTATCTGTGAGTTTCCCCTATATCTGCAGGGTTCTCCTGGATGATAACCAAAGCTACTTAAAATGAAAAAAGCTCTTGGGCTTACACCTGCTGACATTATTTTCCAGTACTGTGACACGTAGTGGCATCTTGTCCCATTAATTTGCAACTTGGAGAATATAAAGATCTTAAAAGAAAAGATAATGATAGAACAGCTATGATAGTTCACACATCTGAATTGCAGGGACCCAGTAGTCCACAGGGAAGGATCTCTCCTTCCAGCCTGATGGTGTCCTTTATTTGGCTGCATGTAGCACAAACAGTGGCTTTTCCTCATATGCATCCAGGTCCGTCCTCACTGCCCTTGAACTCTCTGCTGTGCTCCTGTTATTGAAGTGCCTGAACAGCCTGAAGGAGCACATTTTTGGAATACTTTTTATTTAAAATGGATTAGTTTGATGTGCATCTTGTGCCACATCCGATTGTTTAACCTGGGCTGTGGGGATACCTTTGGAGAAATCCCATCAGCTTCACAGTTGCTGCAAGTAGATGTGTTGTCCCTCTGCCTTCTCACCTTTTTAAAGAGCGATCAGATGGGGTGGAATGGAAAATGCCTGTATAGCTCAGTTGGTCTTTTGGACCACATCCCAGGTGGTGGTCATTTCCAAGATGATGTCTGCATGTTGGGCTGTGCACATGCTTGAGTGGCAGGGAGACATTCAGCATTTTCCTGCGCTGCCAAATCAGCTGATGTAACATCAGAGGTCAGAAGATTTTATTGGGAAACTTGCACCTTGTACCAGCCCAAAGAGCCCCAACCTGCTAGACATGGTTCCCAGCATAGTATGAATGTGTGTTCAAGCACTGATCACCTCTTCTTTCCATACTCTACTCGCAATTGTTTATCAAAAAGAATGTGAAGAGGCTGTCACAAAAATGTGCCATGCTATAAATAATGGCTTTGCTGTGCCAAATCTGAGCCATCCAGTGACTGGCGCAGAGACAGCTGTTGACAGAAGGCTGAATTGTTCTGCAACAGCAGACACCAGGATTAAGTGTGAGATTTGGAAACTGCCTCATAACTCGCACAGGAATGTTAACATGTGACATCAAAGGTTATTGGGGTTGTCAGGCATGCGTCATCACAGTGAGCTTTCTTTGGGTAGGGTTTTCCTCCTGGAAAAAAATAAGGACACAGATTTGTGTAACTCTTTCCAAATTCTTAGCTTATTTTGAAGCTGCAGTCTCTCAGTCTCCTCTATGGCATGCAGCCTTTATCCCAGCTCTAGTGGGAATCCACACATTGGTGCTTATGGTCAGGTGTGCACATACCAACTATGGGTAGTATTTTAAAGAATAAGGTGTCTTCTGAAAAAATCTTCATGTGATAAATTAACCCTTTCGGTCTTGTGTGTGTCCAGCACAAGGCTTGTCCACCAATGATATATCACGTGCAGAAACTTGAGCTCAGGCTGGGATTTAGCCAGCATCGGAGAGTTCAGTTCACCTAACTGAAATTTGCCACCTTTAGAGACTGAGTTTCTTTGATGTGTGTGTTTGTGCACATCAGTGTGAACGTGTACCCTGGCTTCAAGGTGTTGGGGTGCAGTGCAGCCCAGCAGACTGGAGCGCGCTCAGCACGCTTGATGTGGACTGCCAGGGCGCAGGTAGGGAAGGAGCTTGGCAGCCCTGCTCTCATCCGGGCGGTTTGCACAGGAGCTGCTCCTGGGCTTAGAGCCAGCAAGGCACAAGTCCTGGTGGCTGGCTTGGTTAAGAGCATTCAGGCCTAGTTTGTGGTGCACAAGTACTCAGGGCACCCGAACAGTTGGGTGTGTGACACCCTCATTTATGAAGGAAACCCACGTTCTGCCTCTGACAGCGGTTCCTATAAACCACCACGAGGATCTGCTTAGAAGGGAGGGGATAGGATGTAGCAGGAAAACCCCTGTTTCCTTGGGGCTGTTTTTTGTTTTCCTTTTTACAAATAGCGAATACAGTGTATTAGAGACATTGCAGGACACAGAAGGTAGCTTTTCATGGTAGCTACAGTTTGGAAAAGGTGACAAATATTAGATCCCCATATTACAAAGTGCAGCTGTCCAGCAGCTTGATATTTGGAGCTTAGAATCACAGGTTCATTCCTTCTTGCTTGTACCAAAATCAATAAGCAAAGTCTGTATTAACAGTGTAACAGAGGCTTGGTAAGAGATCCAGAATCTTGTCAGGAATTTAAAAAAATCAGAGTGAATCCACAAATAATTTTTCAGGAAAAGAGCAATTATAATTATGCCTGAACATGCAGCTGGACATGTACGGTGGGGAAGAAGCAAACGATTCTGCTCCAGTGAAATCGGGACAAGGTGGGGATATAACTCAACACGGTTTCTGGCTTCAGAGTGGAAATCGGTGCTAGGAATTTGTCCGTGTGTAGCTGGGAGGGTTTTGAAGCCATGCCAGTCTGAGCCAGCTTGATGTTTTTCCATGGTGGACGAGTGGTTTTTTGCTGTAGCGTTTAACATGCGAAGCGGGGAGTTTCCTGCTCCCTTTGCCAGGCGCTGCCACAGCCCTGGGAGATGTTAGTTGCAGGAAGGTTTTAATCGTGTTTATCCCACGTTTTCCCTTGCTCAATTCCAGCCCATTTTTCATCATTACCATCGGTTAAAGTGAGGGGTGGGAGTGAGGTTTTTTTTATTTTAGGGAATTTGTTGCAAATCCACTGATGCCGTTTATCCTTTTTTTTTTTTTGAGGGAGAGATGTGTAATATCAGACATTTTGATGAAATGCTTTGTTGGACTCCAGAAGGTTTAAACGAGCTGTTTCCCTAATTGGTAACGGGCGACACAACCTCCTCGCCCTCCTTCTCGCCTCTTTACCAGAGGCTTTGGGCAAGCACTGAGCTTTCATTACAGCCTCACTCCGCCGGCGGCTTCCCTGAGGGCTTTCCTCCGTGTTGGGGGCTGCACTGCTGGGCGGCTGCGGCCGCTGGGGGGGGGAGGGCGGGGGGGGGCGGCAGAGTGCAGCCGCTTCGGCCGGTTCCAGCCGGTTCCGGCCGGTTCTGACTGCCCTCAGCAGACCCACTGGCTGGGGTCCTCGGTGTTGCTGGTGGTGACCCCGGGAAAAGATAGTGAAGAAAGGGCAAAAAAAGCCACATAGCCAGCGGAATGAGAGGGGAAGAGAGGAAAAGCAGGGAGAAGGGAAGGGTCGGAGAGGGAGGAGGGTGCTGAGGAGGCGCTCGAGGGGCCACCTGCAGCCTGTGGAGAGGACCATGGTGGAGCAGGTACCACCAGCAGCCCAGGGAGAAGACCACAGTGGAGCAGGTATGATCTGCAGGCCATGGAAGACCACGGTGGAGCAGGGGGAAGGAGGAAGGAGCGGCAGTGCTGACCTCAACCCCCAGCTCCCCATCCCAGGGAGGAGGTAGAGGAGTTGGGAGTGAAGGAAAGGAAAGAGAGGGAAGGTGCTGTTTTAGTTTTGCTTTTGTTTCTCATGCTCCAAATCAGTTTTAATTGGCGATAAATTAATTTTCCCCACATCCAGTCTATTTTGCCCCTGACAGTAATCAGTAAGGGATGTCCCTGTCTTTATCTTGATTCATGAGCTTTTCATCTTACCTCCCCGCCCTGTTTGAGGGTGAGTGAGAGGGTGGCTGCATGGACGTCTGGCAGGTGGTCCGGGCCAACCCCTCACAGAAGGAACATGATGGTCTGTGGCATTGACGGGAGGTGACCAAGCCTGTGGTGCACCACACAGAGATCTGCAGGGATCTCATTTGTGCCTCCCAAGCCATCCTAGTTGTGACAGTCAGATAGAGAGACCATTTTCTCATTCTTTGGTGTAGAGTTGACAGCAAGTGTCTGCTGATTAGGATCAACCAGCATTGTAGCCGTTTGTGTTTGCTTCTGCCTTTCCAGAGGACTATGCCTGGCAAAAACTCAGCAGCTAGCATTCAAGGTCTTCCAAATCTCCTTGTGTTTGTCCTGGATGGAAATAGGCCCGTTAGACTATAAACCCTTACTGTGGCAGATGCTTGACTTTGGGATTTTTGTTTCTGTCTGTGAGAGTGGTTGAAGGGCTTTGAATTTGGAAGCAATCAGTGTCACGTTTATTGAGGTACAAACCATTTATTGTCACTTCACCAGCTATAGATAAAGATTAACGAGGAATAAGCTACACAGGTTGAGGATGGGCTGGTTTTTTATTGCATTTCTGCAGTACTTCAGAAAGACAGAAGAGGGAAAGAATAATGCCCAGGAGTTTCAGAGATGAGTAACTATTGTTTTGGGAATGAAATCTAATTTCTTTTCAGTGTCCCAGATAAATCATTGCAGGAGGAGGGATTAGCAGTTACCCCAAAATATTCCCCCCAACTCATCAGTCACTTTTTTCAGTTGACCAGTTTTCTAACTCAACTGGTAATCCAACTTTCCTATTTTTGTGGTACGTTTGAAGTCAGCTGCTTCTTCCTTACCGAGTACTTTCCTTCTTTGAGTCCAGAGTCCAGTGTATGTGGTTAAGCAGAAGATGATACTGCAATGTGTAATTAATCACGTGGCAAGCAAAAACTTCAAGGCAGAGATGGCTGCAAATGAATAGTAGAAGTGCAGCTCTTCTGAATGGCTTGCCTCGACCTCAGCAACTGTGTACCTCCCTTCCTCCCTGGTTTTACTGGATCAAAACTGGATCATCTGCTGCAACACGTTTGCCATAAGTTATCTCGGCCACTCTTCATCTCTCTTCAAATCTCCACTGAAAGTGCATCATCCTTTGCTGCATCTTTCATTTATCACTTTTTTGTTATTATCCATAGCCCCTTGACTGTCTCCTCTTTCTGAAGGACAAATACTCTTTTAGACTATGTGAAGGTGGAAGGCAGAGCCACACATATCTCTGTGAGTCTTACAGATACAGAAATTGTTCATGTCCTGTGACCTGTGTTGGACATAGTCTGGTAAGCAGTGACTTCAAAGTCTGCCCTTACCTGCTCATTGCTTAAAGCAATTCACAGTGGTTTCACAATGTAGCAAACCATGAATCTACCATCTACATACAATTCATATATTTATGTATAAGTAATTTTCATCTATATTTATATAAGCAACAAAATATTTTCAAATCATAACTTTTGTTTCTCTTCCTAGCAAGTGGCTGTGCCTCCATATAACTTAATTATGTGTTTACTGTCTTAGCATAAATGAGTAGAAGGCCCTAATAATACAGGATGGAAAGGGAGGTGAAATTGGAACAGACAAGCCTTAGTGGGAAAACTGCAGGTGGTGTAAACACAGGAGGAGGACAGGTGGCTCTGAAGGCCTTGTCAGATGCGCCTGCTTCCAGTTCCAATGTCTGCTCTCAGCACACAGGCAGATAATATATGACAGCATGGAAAAAGCAAATTTATCCAAGTGGGATCTGATTGTGCCGTGAGTGAGAGGAGGATGCAGGGCCATCCCCTTGGAAAAAACCTCCACATCAGCAGTGATCTCTTGGGCCCACAGCCGGTTCCCAGGACTCCTGCCTCCCGCTTGCAAAGACAAGCTAAACATCTTTGATCCTGTGCAGGGCTTGACCCTGTAAAAGAGGATCAGGACTGCAGGAAATTCATTAGGGACTTGGCTTCTGCTTTTTATGAAAGGTACAGAGACAGGCAGCAAGAAAAAACCTCGGAATGAGGGAGAGGAACAGTTAGGCTGTGCTTAGGCAGTGGTGTAGCCAGCTAAGGTGCATGATGAGAAGTTGCTGTGGAGGGAGGAGGAAGATTGCTGCTTGCTGCCCTGTGGGGAGAGGTACGTCCCCCTTCACATCTCCTCTCCTTTCTTTGGATTAAAGGATAGTTTGTCCCATTGTAAAGGTACACAACTGCCCATTGCGTCAGGGAAAATGGAATTTACAGTGTTCTGTAGATTGAGCTTCATAGTACCTTACCTGTAATGGAGTGCTGCCTTGTTTTCATTGCAAAATGAGACAGTCACAGATAAGTGGGGGAGTAACAAAACCTATGCAAGCAAAAATAGCTTTGGTACTTACCCAGTGTGTAAAGAATGCTGTGAACAACTGTGTGAATTACAATAGATGTGTCAGTGCTTTCTTAACTCTGGTTTCCTGCAAATGGCAAAGCTGTTTTTAGTTGCTGATAGCTTTGTCAGACTTTAATTGCTTGGGCTGATCTTCTCTACAAACACAGCTGTAGGCTGATATCCTAAAATGACTATTATATTAGCTAAGTCTGTTCACCTGTTTTTGGAAACAAGACATTGAGAATGCTGCTTTGATCTGTATGTACTAAAAACTTCTGGAAACCTTTTCCTGAGCAGTTTGGGCAGTGGTGGGTGTTAGATCCAGCACGCGGCTTTCTGCTCTGCTGTGCCAAGTCAGACTAAGCTTGATGAGGTGTTTGGGGAATTAGGTTTGTACATGGTGTATGACAGGTGTACTTGTTGATTTTAGCAGGGGACAAACTCCAAAGAGTCAAAACTCCTGGAGCATGTGCCATCCTTTTCTGTCAGCCAGCAGTGACTGATGGGTGCAGGTTTCACTCCCTCTGCGTGACTGCCCATGCCTCCCTGGCCCAGGATTGCAGTTCTAGGTCAGTGTTTGAAATGGCTGCAGCTGTCTTCCCTGGGGACGCTTTTATTGCCCTGTGAGTTTGCATTTGTGCATCCTTCTTGTGTTTGCAGGCAGGGCAGCTGGCCTGTTCAGATGGGGAGTGGTTGAGGGGCTTTAGTGTTGGTGTTGTGCAGCTTTTGAGTGCATGATGTTACAGCACTAATAATGTTAGTTACTGTGATCTGGAGCTCATGCACAGAGTTACAGCGGGGTCAGCTTGCAGCAAAGCATTGAAGTTCCTTTTTCAGACAGCTAGGACTGGGAAAGGGACAGTCATTCACAGCTTCAAAATAACATTTCACTCACAGAAGGGTTTACTTGTGCTGTATCAAATAGCAAAACAATTTGAAATATGCAGTAGATTTTCAATTATAGATGTCCAGAGCTTGCAGAAACCAATGAACTATCTCACATAACATTCTGTACCGTCAGATCAGAGTGGTTTCTGATTCCCCAGAGAAGGTCCTGAACACATATTGGTTAAATTTTAAAGACATCAGGAAGGTGTCTAGATTCTCTGTGTTCTTGCTTGTGTTCGTTATTGATTTGCTTGTTAACATTGCAGATGGGTTGAACTGAACTTTCCAACACACTTGCACTGTGGATTGTAAGTGCCGTGTGCCCCGTGGTGGGATGAGTATGCTCATTCCTGCCATGTGTACCCAGCTGCTGTCTTCTGATGGGCTGGTTGTTCCAGATCAGCTCGTTGAATTGAGCAGTGGTCACACCACTTCTGCATGTGGAAACCCTCCTGAAAGCAGGAATACACAAACTGTGACCCATGCAAGGAAGCAGAAAGGATCTTCTGTAGAGCAGGAGGAGGACTCTGCCTTGGAGGATCTGTGGGTGCATAAACTGAGGTTTTTGACCTCAGACTGTGGCTATAGCTGGGCAGCCACCAAGGGTCTGCATTTCCCTCAGGTGAGAGAAAACTCCTCATCCCAGCTTTGTTTTGTCTTGAGGGGAGAGAGAGTGAATTGCTTCCTGGAAAGCATGTAGAATGGAGATGCTGACCTGGCATTATACATCCTAAAGCTCTGAGCGACCTTCTCTTATGTTGTTGCTGACCCTGCTTTGACCCCTGCTTTGACCCCTGCTGACCCTCAGACCTCCTGAGGTCCTTTCCAGCCTGAGGTATCCTATGATTACTGCATGCAACAACTGCCTCAGAAATTTCTGTCCCAGTTCACTCCCCTTTTCTGCCACAGGCTTTGCATACTGAGCTGGAATGATACTGGGGGGAGCTGGAACTGCAGGCAAGGTGTGAGGGGCTTTCACCACGTCCTGGATGTCCTGGCACGCAGAACCACAGGAGCATCCTGCAGAATATGGTGGCTCTTCAGCCCGTGCTTCCCTCTAGGGCAGGTTTATGGCAGAGACGGGAAGGATGGGAACAGAAGTTCCAGTGCTGCTCCATGTCCCAGGTGGGAATGGGTTTGCTCTTCGCTGCAGTCCCTTCTTCCCTTCCCTCCCCTCCCAGGCGTTTGGTCTGCTGTTTGCAACGCAGCGGGATTAAGGCCTGCACACTGTGATCGCTGCCTGGGATCAAACCCGGAGGGAGCAGGACAGCTGGGAAATACAGGGTGCTGGCATCTTCTGGGGTGAACAAGAGGTAAAAGTCGACCTGTTGAGGAGCAAATCAGCCTGGATATTTGTCACTCTTCTTGAATATTAAATTCTGGCTCTGTGCCTGCAGTTTCTTCTTTCCTTTAGCCCCTATTCATCTTCCCTCCTGCCCCTTTTAAAAATTCTTTTTCAGATGCCTAAATGAGCGGCTCTGCAAAATGCACGGTGTGTTTTCCTTATGTTTCCGCCCAGTCCAAGAGTAAATTATAGCTGAAACTTGGGAATGCTACATCTGTCACTAGTTGTAAAGCAGCCTTGAAGGATTTTGCTTTGGGAAGCTGTAATTGCTGCTAACTGCTCCTTTTATGCAAATCCTGGTGTGTGTGGGATTGCTGATGTTGGTGGGCTCGGCAGAGGTGTGCAGCTGCGGGGGGCAGGATGGCTTTGGAGGCGCTGCTCTGCATTGCAATGGGATGCCCTGGGAAGCTGGTCTTTGAAGGATTGTTGGTTTAGATACCTGCAAACAAACCATGTGGTATTGAATCCAACCCAGAGAAAAAACTACTTTGAAAAGTTCCTGCTCATGGCTATATTAATCTTCAGTACTTATTTTTAAATACAAGGAAATTGCCTTTTGAGCTGTGGTTGCCTTTATTGCCTGACTCCCTTGCCTGCGGTGGTAAATACAACTGCAGTGTGATCATGCTGCTCGCTGGCTTGGCTCGTGGGACTCTTGCTGAATTACGACCCCATCTTACCTGCTTTCCCTTATTGCAGAAGCAGTTATTGCTTGACAAACGCTGAAAGTATAAATTCATAAGGATACCAGCCCCATCCTTGGCCTCCAGATGTGGTTATGGTGCTGAGTGAGTGGCCTCGCAGTCACTGAGCTGCAGTGACCTGTGTGTACCTTGCAGGAAATAAGGTGACTCACTCTTTTTGTGCTCCTTCGGCAAAGGAGCAACTACTAAACAGTTGTTAGCCGGGAAGAATGCTAAGATGAGGCTACGTGCTTTGCTGAACATCCTGTAGTCTCTTCTTGCTTTAAGGCTTTCCTGAAACATACTCAGATCACTGGGAAACTGACCACCCAGTTAACTGTCCCAGAGACAGGTACTGTCACAGCAACAACTCTGAGTATAAAGTGCACCTAGCTGCTGAGGCTTGCACTACCAGAAATGGAGTGATTGCAGAGCACAGTGGGGCTCGGTGCAGCGTGGGAAGCGTGTGTTCAATGTTACATGGGTAACAGTACAAACAGTAATACCTGACTTGGCTGGAAAGGTCAGCAAGCGATGCAGCTGGGCGGCTGTCTTGTGGTTGGCATGGCTGTCTCTGCAGCCTGTCCTCAAAGGCTGATTCCAGCACGTGGGTGCTCCAGTGTGGCTGGCACTCAGTAGACTTTTCCTTTTTTTCTTCCAGGGTACAACAGAGGTCCTTGGTCCCAGTGTGGTACGTGATGCAGAGATACAGGCTCCAGCAGGAGAAGACAGCCCGGGTTCGATAAGTCTTTGTTCTTGGCTTGTTAACAGAGAACAATCAAGTGGTTATTTGTTGTTTGTGCAGAAGTGGCACTTCCTTGGGTGCTGGTGCAGCAGAGTCCTTGAGCTGGGACATGGGATAAGGAGCACGGATTTCCCGTTCACATGAGAGCTAGGCACATGCTCTTGGAGAGGAGAGGGCTTTGTGCTGTCAGCTTGGGAGTGTGTCCTTTAGCATGGCCCTGCTGGGCAGGCTGCTGAGCAAAGCTTTCCTGCCCTGTGATCCTTTTCAGCCAAGTGTAGGCTGCAGTGCAACAGAAAGCTCAACACTGTGCTGCAAATCCATGGGGAGCAGCTGCCACAGGGAAGGAGGTGGAGAGCTCCCCAAGGGAACCTGAAATTAAGTATCAGCTAGACATTTTGAATGCAATCTGAACCACATTGTAGTAAACCCTGTAAAAATACATCAGGAGAGAGCTGCTTTCATTCCTTTTTACAAGTGATGGGGTTGATGAGGATGATTTCCTTGAAAGGTGTGCTGGCACTCTAGGGGTTACAAGGTAACACTGACCAGGAGGTGAGTTATCAGCTCCTGTCTGGGACTTCTTATCGTGTGGCCCTATTTGCATTACCAGCAGCTTGCAAGAGCAGAGGCAATATTTTGTTGCTGTAGTGTGAGTTTGGCAGGTACAGTTATCAATGCCATAGACTGTGTGTCCTCTCATTTATCTGTTTGAGGTCAGACTCCTCCTACAATGTCATAGATTTCACTTGCTGAAGAAGAAATAGGGCTTTAATTTCATAATTCAGAGTGTACAGTGACCATATCAACCTAGACAAT
>NW_010315342.1:25140-31718 GCF_000700745.2 Antrostomus carolinensis
TGCTGGCTCCTGCTCTGTTTCCATCACTTCTACTACCACAGTGAGCTCCTTGCTCAGGTTTGCTGTCACAAGCATGTTTCTTGGCTCTTTGCATCCTTCTGGAGGGATATTTTTTTCCTGTCTGTTTCCAGCACAGCCCCATGAACACTGTGGGATAATCTTGCTGCACAGCAGCATGACATACTGGGAAAGGCCAGAGAGGACAGGCTCCTTCAGCTGTCCTTGTCATCTCTATATGGTGAAGCTACAGCCTGAAGAAACTGTTTGTAGGAGGGTGGAGGGTAGCATGACTGGGTTGGTTATTTTTTCCTGGCTTGATAGTTTTGTGGCCTCTGCTGGAGAAAGGGGTGAAAACTTCGGTCTCGCCGTGTACTGCATCTTCTTATGCTCTTATGATCAGTAATGTTGAGTTGCCTCCATTTTACGTGCCTGTTGAGAGATGGACTCAAATGTTCGATTTTTACCCCTTTGGGTGCTTTGTGCTGCCTGAAGTCACTTTCTTCTAAGGGCTGTCCAGTGAGAACTACAGAAACTGGATGGTCTGAGATAACCAGTGATTTTTTAAAGTTTTGGCTTACATTCACTCCAATTCACTGTGGGATCCAGCAGTTTGCTGGGTATGTGTATTGCCAACTGGGACTGCTGCCCCTTGGTACTGGGCTGTACACAAATGTACCATGGGAGACGGGGCCTGCCCTGAGAAGAGTATCGGCTGCACAGACAGCAGATGTGTGAAAGGAATAGACTTCTGCAGATCATCTTCTCTTCATTGCAGTGCTCTGCCCACTGGACCATACAACCTCTTGGGCCTGTAATTGGCAGTAGAGACTTAAAGGCAGTATAGTCCCATACACCACCAGTTAAATTAAGATGTTACCCATGACTCCCAGATCTGATCATCATTCTGCCCACAGTGCTTTGGGAGTTTGGGCCACTGACTTAACTCTTACCCTCTGAACTTGAAAGAAGGTGCAGGTCTTATCACTGCATTATTTCATCTGTTGGATTTCATACAGTGTTTCTGGGCTGCTTAGGAGGCAAAGCGCACACAGTTAAAGTCATGCCCTTGGAAAATAGAAAGCAAAGGTGATGTTGAGGTCATCCTTGTGAACCCTGATAATGAACTGTTTATTGCCTTTCTAGTAGCTAGACTAGCAATGAAGGAGTACCACTGTGCTTAGAACCTCAGGGACAAAAATCCCCTGAAAGCAAGGTTTCAATAGAGAAGACAGAATATGAGATTAAATAAATGTTGCAACAATTCCCTCACAAATTGTTCTAGACGTGTAAGTATTTCATGCCCAGCCCATATTAGTCACCCAGGGGTCTTTATTATAGACTAGGAAGGCTCAAGAGTAGACTGGAAATATTTGGTAGGATTATACCCATTAAAAAACAATTACACCTATTCTACAGATGAGCAATATAGATACATAAAGGTATTATCTTACTTGTTTTGCTTAATAAAAGTTCTGAGGTTTGGCGAATTTGTAATTCTTGCTCTTCCCAGCAATATCTCCTTCATCTCCCTGGTACATGGGCACACTAAGCATTTTGCTTGGAGACTACAGGTGAACAGTAAGGAAAAGTGGAGTGTTTAAACTTGCTAACTAGGGATGCCTTCTCAGTGTTATCTGGCAGAACTCAGGGCTGTCAGATAGCTTAGCTAGCAAGCACACAGCAAGTAAGGAGAAGAATTAGATTTTGGTATGAGTAGCAAAATGTTTAGTAGTGAAAATGGGAACACCCAGGGAAATTTTGGAGGAACAGGCTTCATGGTTCAGGCAACAGAACAACTGTGCAAAGGAAAAAAGTTCCTTTATAAGGAAGAAAAATTCCTTGCAGAAGCTTTTTCTGCAGCACTTCTTTTACTTTGCTCTGGAGAAGCTGGTGTGTACTGTCTCCATCAGCATTTGTTTTAAGTCACAGTGGTGCTCCTCGGGTCTGGCATTTCAAAGTCTTGCACTGTTGCCTTTACAGCCCATGATAGATTTGCCTGGAGGAGAACATTGCATGGGCATACACTGAAGTGTGACTCCAAAATGCTGCATTTAATATTAAAGACCTCTGCAAAATAAAACCAGAAAGGAGAGCACATCTAGTCTGTTCCCCTGATAACCACATACTCTTTGACTAGCAGTAGCTTTGGGGCAGGTTACTGCAGGATGATGGAATTAAATAGATAAGTTTAAAAGTTGTAGTGTAACTATTGATTTTTCTTGTTCAGACAGTTGTGGTTTAGACAAGGAAGCAAGGGAGGTGGGTGCCTTTGCAAGCTGTTGTGTCAATGAGCGGAACAGCCGTGGCATCCATGTGAAAGTGGCTGTTATCTCTTGCCGTGGAAGAATACCACAGTCCTTACTTGCAGCTCAGACCTTTTTCCCCTCACTGTGTTTAGTGAAGAGACTCAGGCAAGCAAGACAGAGGAAGAGATGACCTTAATGGTTCAGCTCCATGACTATATTAGTGCATGTAATTATTTGGAAACAAATGTGACTGTAGATATTTCCCATAGTCACAGGCAATAGTGAACAAGTCATCTGCTTAACGGGGACTGCACATCAGAAACTGCTTCAGCTACATGGACGACTGTGTCCTTTTTATGTATATAAATCTGCAAATGTGAAGTAGGTCATGAAATTTATGAGTACTTCAGCCCTTATAAATTTTTTTTATCAAGTGTGGCCTTTAAAACCAAGGGTTGCTATTAGTGTTACATGCAGATTTTCATTGTTATTAACCCTCTGCTTACCCTTTACCTTTTAGGGAGGAAAAAAAGAGGGAAAATAAACTCTAAAGAAAAGCGAAAGAGAAGATTTAGTTCATTGGATGAATGTAGTGAAATCACTTTTAGTTCCACAGATCGGTGGACTAAGGCCTGGTAGTAAAGATAATATAATCCAGGTGGGAGGAATTTGAAGGAGGATATTCCCATTAAATTCTAACTGCCTAAATGTAGTGTTGCTAAAATAAAATATGTATCAAATAAATCACTGTTCACTACAGCTAGATGGAAATCCAGTGGTTCTCTTGCCAGAATTTAACTTAATGAAGAATGTAAGACAGTGCTGTTGAAATACTGATGTTATGAGGAAGGAATTGATAACTCAAACCTTGATTTTGCATCTCTCTGCTCCTTTTTCCCCTTTCTCCATGATTTGGATGTTGTCTGCAGGAGTCCTGTTAAATCATGTGTAGGGCTGGAGCATGCCTGGGACCAGGGGAGGATTAGGCAGTGCAGAGCAGAGACACTTTACAGATCTACAGGGATCCTGGGAGAGGTGCAGGGGGACACAGGATGTTTTGTTCTCACAGACTTATTGGTGGGCTAGAAAAACTTATCCCAGTGCAGTGTAAGGATATCCACACTCCACTGCAGGCTTTGGAGCAGTCCTCATTACCATCAGTGCATGATATGTTCTCACTCCTGTATTTCTTCTCTCCTTCCATGCCTTTTTTTTTTTTTTTTTTTTTTTTTTTGTCATGGAGTGGAGTACTTTTTTTGTCTCCTTTTTAAAAAAAAGGAAAGATTGTTGTTAGGATTATGTCCTATTACTTAAAGTGCTTGTTCTGCTACATGTACACGTAAATTTAATTATGTTGGCCATATGAAAGATGCATGAAGTTTCACTTTTGGGAAGTATGCCAAAGATATCTTCTGAATGTGTAGCTGTTTGATGTAGGCTTGTGTGAATTTTGAATTGAATTACTGATCAAGTACTGTATCAATGAAATAATCTTGGTAAATTCTGTGTACTTAAGTAACTATAGCCTTGAGGCTGTGATAACTGGAGTAACCCCGTTATTGATTTTTTTGTTGTTGTTGAATATGCATATTTTGTACCTCTTTAATAAGACTGTCCTTTTCTAGCTGTTTCTGTGCCTTTCAGAACTGAGGTTTTCCTTTCAATCACTAGTGAAGGATTTTCCTGTCATTGCTTACACTGAGGGACTTCTCAGACATCCTTCTCTCAGCCCCACTGCTGCCTTCCTCCTCAGCTGTGGGGAATCCTGCTGCAATGCAGCTCCAGTGAATCGCTCTTGGCTTCCACCTCCTTCTCCTGTGGCCGTTGTGAGACAGGAAGAGTAGGATGTTCTCTTTCTCTTCTCACTGCTTTCCATACAAAAAGTCCTTGCTCTAATTCTGCTGGAGTTTTTTGGGAAAGTCCATTTATATCTTCCCTATTTCTTCTTCTTGGTCTATCTGTTACTATCTACCGTTCATATTGTTAGGGAGACTTAAGGTCACAAGACTGGGGCATGACAGTAGCAAATATAATCCATCCCTGGTACGTCCCAGGAACCAGGAGAAGCGAGTACATCAAGATCCTATTAATATTATGGATTCAAAGTTAATTGGTTTGTCTTTCCCCTCCTTTCTTGTATGTTTTACATACATACAAGATGTATGCATGTATCTAGGCTGCTCCATAGCTAAGTTCTGGTCCAAAGGTTAGCTAAATTGTTCTTAGAACAACACTGATGTTCTTCAGTGTTGCTATCAAATTGCAGAAAAAGCAGCTGAAGAAATAGTGGGCGTCATCCTAGGATCATCTTCTGCAAACAGCTGTTGAAGATGCTTGAAGACAGCATAGAATGGCAGATAAAATAACCTATAACACAGTAACTCCATGAATATATGACCCCAACCACTTATATACAGGGGCAAGTATGGTATGCAGTGGATGGACTTGAGTAGAAATTATTTTGAAGACCTTGATTTTGGAGTCAGTCTGAATCGCAGAGTGAGATATAAATGACTGGCAAAGGTCACTCAAACTCGTTTTTCAATATAGGCTTTACATACAGCATATGGCATCAGCAAGACACGCAGTCTTAAAAAGGGACCCAAACCTCCTGTCCTGAAATGCATGATTTATGAAATGCACTTAGTCAATTCCATTTGGCGTTTTAGAGAGTGAAGATTTTAAAGAAAATTTCTGACTTGCTTGAAATCATTCCTTGTTCACTGCATTATGCAAGGTGTTGTTACCAGTTGGATCTGACTTGCTCCTTTAGCAGCTCTAGTCTCTGGTGGCCTGTTCCAGCAACTCCTTCACACATTCAGGAGGTTTTCCAGTGAAATTGAACCCAGCATTGCACTCAGGAGATAGAATATGCAGAACCTGGCTTTCTTCAGCTGGAGAAACAGCACTTGGGGGTGTATTAGGAAGCTGGATGGGACACAGTTGATGCATGGGGACTTGAGAGACTGCTATTCAGGTTTCATGGACAAGAGCTTGCCTCTGGATGAGAGCCGCATGACCTTGGAAAACAGACCCTCGGTGATCATAGTCTGCTGCCAAGAGCTGAGCAGGGCTTGGACTGTGTAGCCTGACCAGGGAGGGAGGAAAAGCATCGGGCAGATGTGATGAGACCTCTGCTAAGTGTGCACCTGCCCTATCCAAGGGAGAACCTCCCCCTTCACTTTGAATGTTCCCAGTGTGTCTTTTCTAGCAGCTGCATCTGCCAGAACTGGAGGGACAGTTTTTACTCTTCTTCTCTGGGATCTTGTCAATTTGTGTCCTTTGCTTTAGCACACTTTTTTTTCCCCCCATTTAAATAAAAGAGAAAAGAAAAATCAAAATCAGAACTTATCAGGCATTAATACATTTCCACTTGCTGCTTGCGTCCACACAGAGAACTTAAATGCAAATCTTCTGCTAGCAAGAATAATTCATTGTTTCTCACTGCTTGTTCTTACTAGTGCCAATGTGTGAAACAATAGAAAAGGAAATCTTTTTATTTTTTTGAACTTGGATGATCCTATAGAAGAGACACCAGAAACAACATATCTTCACTAGTAAACTGAACAAAAGTGATGTAAATACCTCTGAACATGAATTTTTAGATTGTGATCTAGCAAAATGAATGCTGTAACTGTTCTTTCTTTGAAGTCTGAGGTGAGAAAAAGCCAACGTTTGACATCACATTCAGAAAAATAACATCCTATTTCTTGTCACTGATGGCAGGTAGCGCAGGAACTTAAACATCAAACCATTTTTTCCACCTTCTCTCACAAACCACTCTTAGTGGCATTCTGTCTCCACATGATCAAACTGTAGTTTCATTTACCTCCTTTTTTTGTTTTTGTTTCCTACTAAATAGAGCAGCCAAAGGAGGTAGGGAAGAAAAAAACCCCCAGCTGTCTGAGGCTCTAGTCTAGAATTTATCATACTTGGTCTACTCTGTTAGCACTGCATCGGCCTGCTCCATCACCTGCATTTCTAAGGGCTGTGGCAGTAGCAGTACGTATTCATAAACTAAAGGATCTCAGACTATAGATTTTGGCCCTGTAGAGCTTGGGAAGGATTCCTGACCTCCGTTGAGCGTGTCAGCTCACAGCAGCTGACTTATCTCTCTGTGCTTTTGCTCTCTGCTGTATTGACTTGATTCAGAGTTGCAAGGATCATGGTTTGGGGACTGTTGCCTAAACATGAGGCAGAGGGCAACAGCAAGGATGCACTGATGGCTAATTTTATACAATGCCGTGGCAAATAAAAATTTCTGAAGTCTGTTTAATGCTTTTCACCCAGGCTAATGGATGTACATATTCTCTCAGACCTTTAAATCAGGAA
>NW_010315342.1:31742-34510 GCF_000700745.2 Antrostomus carolinensis
TTACCCCTGCCTTTTTCCCAGTCTCGTGCAGTTCAATACCTGCATTTCCCTCACCTCTGCTGTACAATTTGGCTCCAGTTGCATTAAGCCCCAGAGGCCAATTCTTTATAAAAATCAGCCAATAGTGCAACCGAGCAGCATTAGCTGAAGTGTAGCTTCTTCCAGCTTTCTGCTACAAAAAACCATCCCTGTGTAAACCAGGCCTGGGCAGGGGCTTTGCAGGAAGCTTCCCTGGAAACTCTGGGAAAGGGGAGTGAGACTCTTACCTGACTTACACCCTCCACATTGCGTCTGTCCTTAGAAGAGAGGTGGTTCCCTTTGCAGGGAGGCAGTCTTGCTCCTGCAACATGGAAATTCATTTTCTCAGTGTTAACCAGATTTTGAGTCCCTTTTAAGTCATGGGATGTCATTATAATAGCAGACAATTATCTGTTTTTAAAGAGGCGTCTTAAAACCGTGCCTTCTCAGAAGGTCTTTAAGTTCTCCATGATAGTTTGTTTTATTTTTAAGAACATGAATTTTGTCTCAAACTCCTGCAATCCTCTGCTGTATTTCCTATTGCCTGCTGCCCAGAGTAGATGGAGAAGAGATGCCCAAGATGATGAGTGCTGTTTTCCCTATGTGGGAGCATGGCCAAGGAGGGGGCAGAGCTGGCGCTGCTGGAGCACCCCCTGTGCTGGCCTGTGGGTGACTCTGTGTCCTGCACTGGCCTGGCCACAGGGCAGCAGAGATGGGCTGGCGTTAGGCTGCCCTTCAAGCATGATATACTTGCTTGTTTGCAGATTTTCTTGAAGAGTCAGGATGTCTCCCGTTCCCTCTCAGTGAGCAAACCTGGTACTGAATATATATTAACTTAATTGTTTTCAGAGATTCATGACAGGTGTTCTAAAAAGGGAAATAGATTGCAAAAATTATCAATAATGAGAAAAGAGGCCCCCCTCAAGAAAAAGCTCAATTTTTCATGAGGGGCTATGAACACATTTCAGGGAATAGACACTGTATGGGAATTTGAGAGATCTGCATTATTCTGAGATAACAAAGGGCAGGAAGAAAGTGTATTGAATTTCTTAAAGGTTCTGTTGCTGTTCTATATTTTAATTTCCATTTCTAATTAATGTATTAAGTTCAAAAAGCCAAAATAGAAATCCTTGAAATGTTTTCCAAAGCATGTTTAAACATTTAAGAAGATAAAAAAACAGACCTTACTATGTGATGTGTAAGATGTTTTGCCTCAGAAAGGAGATTTAAAATAAGTGGTCACGTTTAGAAACCTGTGTGAGCAGAGTCCTTTAAAATTCCGTGGTAGAAATGTAGTCCATGGAGATTACTGTAGAACTATAGAAAACATTGTGCTGCTAACACTTATGCTTTCCTCAGCAAAATACAGCTAATGAGACCACTTCAGCTTCCAGTGCTCTTATGAATGCTAACTTCATTGTTTAAAAAAAGTGAATAAGCAGGAGTGGGAGTGTTATTTAATAAGCATGGTAAACAGTTTGGCTGTCCCTTGAGGAGCAGTTGCTGCTGCAGAGTCCAAGCAGAGGTAACAGGCAAGTTTAGTAAGTGAAGCTATCATAGTGGTTTCATTTCACATGGAGATTAATAACCTCATTTTCTATTCCTTTCTCGTGACATAAAAATTGTTGCAAAAGCAAATAATTTGTTTTCATGGGATGAAAAACCAGTGGAGAATAGAAGTTCAGTGCACATACAAAGATAAAAGAGAAGGAGGCAGGTATCTCAGAGTAACACATGCAGAAGGACACGGTGTAGTACAGGTAGAGGAAAGCATTTATTAGTCTCTTTACCCTAGATCTGACTCAGGAGAAAAGCCTCAGCTTTGCTTGTGTGTATATGTTTTTAATAAAATCTTTTCTGATTTTATTCCTCTTTGCAGTTGTGAATCAAAGACCAATATCACTGATAAAATGGAGGTCAGCAATTTAACAGCATCTTGCAGGAAAGCTTTGGAGATGAGTGAAATTAAATGGTTATCTGAATTAGGCATTTTTCCTATGAGAGGCTGCAAGCTCAAAAATCATGAAGTCACCTGTAGGCATATTTGGGATTTTCCAAAGTAGCAGGATCCATAATGTTGGGAACAGACACAGAAATTGAAGGCTCTGTGACAACTCATGGAGATCCTAACTGATGTTGGGGCCCCGTTGTGCAGTACCATGTTCTGGGCCTGAAAGCTTTTGACTCTAGTCCCTGATTTACCAGTGAGATCAACTGATTAAAGTGCCAGATGATTTTCTTTCAATTCACTGGATTTGAAATACTTAGACCTAAGCTGAGCTTCAGGTCCTGCTGGCTCAGAGGTTACAGGAACAAAAAATGGGAGATTATAACATCAGTTATATTGGGGCAGACCAAAAGTACCTGCCTGGGCTGCCTCTCTCTGGGGTCAGAGCTGTAGAGTATGCTGGAAATGTGGCTCGGGAAAGTCATGAGTGGGAAACTGTGGTCCAAAGCCCTTTTTGCTGGCTACAGGCTGCAGAATCTGAGTGATGCTGCATCCATCTGGGCTGTAAATTGTTACTGGAAGGAAAGTACAGTAACTTTAAAGCAGTGCCTCAGAGAGGATGCTAAATGCAAGGGTAGAAATGAGTAAAAGTCTGACAGTATTAGCAGGAGGGGAGGGTTTTGAGAGGGGCCAGACTTGGGGAGGGGACATAAAGGGTGGGAGGTGCTGCAGCCTGGGATCTGATCTCTAACCCTCGGCAGCAGGTCCCTTTGGGAGAGTCCTTCTGCCCTGCAGCAACACC
>NW_010315343.1:0-8892 GCF_000700745.2 Antrostomus carolinensis
GGGTGAAGGGGAAGCCCCTGCCCGCCTCAACACCCGCACGCCTTCGGGTGAGGGCTTTCTGCCCCCCTGCCCTCCCCGACGGGCTGCTGCAACGGGCTCCTGCTTTAACCCCGATGCATTCAGCACATGGGAGAATTCATTGGAAAACTGGCCACTGAGCCGGCAAAATCTGTTTAAATATTCACTGCAGAGATGGGAAATGGGGGTCTCAGACCATGGCTGCCTCCAGCTGCAGCTGGGCGGAGGGGAGGTGTGAAAGAGCTGGACAAGAACCATCCTCCAGCACCTTCCCCACGCTCCCAGCACCGGTATTGTCCTCCCACCTACCTCTGCTCCTCGGTCACCCGCTCCCAGCACCCCACTGCCCTCCCAAACCCAGCCAACACGGGCGGCACAAAACACACCAGCTTTGCTAGAGAGCATGGGGAACCCTTTGGGAGTCACGAGAAGGTCTGGACAACACCAATAACCACCCAGACTGGCACTTCCCAGCCTTTTGAGGCACAACCCTCCTTTCAGGATCATAGGAGAGAGGAAACCTTCCTTTATTCCTGTACCAACACATGACAAAGGTGGCTGTGACACTGATAAGGTCTGGCCGTGACACTGAGATGGTCTGGGACCTCTCACCCCCAGCTGGCTGGTACTTGACTGCCCCCTCAAACTGATGTCCTGTCCCCTACAGGTTTCCCATCCCACATGAAAGGGATGGTTTTTACTGGCCTTGCAGCAGCAAGTGCCTTGGAGAGCCCTCTTCAAAGGTGGCTACAGCAGGAGTTATAGCATTATGTGGCTATTGAGGTTATGAAGCAATGGATTGGTGCAGTGAGTTCAAAATGATCTCCAAAGCTGCACAAGCAGCTCTTCAGGCCAGGTGTCATTTCAGGATCAAAGCATCTGTTAGGGGAAAATATTTTTTGCCATTGTATGGCCTCTTTTTTTTTTTACCTACTGTTCATCTGAAAATAAATTCCAGGCCAGAACAGGTGGATAACATTCTGGGATGGTTTAATGATTTATTTAATCTGGATTCTCTTTCAATCTACTTAGCAGGATGAATACTTTTTTTTTTTTTTTAGCCTGAATCCAAAAGCTGGGCTTTTCATCTAAAGAAGAGAAAATACCCCAATACCCAGCTCTGCTGCCGTCAAGGTGTACTCCCCACTGCCGTTAGTAACCCGGTGGAGATGCTTGCCCTGCTGAAGGGCCTGAGGGGAAAACCTCAGGAAAACCAAGCAGAAGATGTTCATTCTCTTTTCTCCTTTGCCATCTTCCTAGGGCTTTAGTTGTCACCTGCTCTTCCTGGGACAATGTCTGGGTAATAAACTAACCGATGGTAGCATTCAATCACTGCTCCTTAAATCTTAATACGTGTGGGTTTAAGAACGAAGGAGACTGCTCTCTGTCCTCCCCTCTCCTTAGGACAGCTTTGTGTACCACTGCCTGGGAGAGGAGCGGGGTGGTGGAGCCTGAACGGACACACAGGAGACTTCTGCGGCAGACACCTATGGATCTGCTGACACAGAACAAGACCAGGAGCGATCCTTCAGGCACACTCACCCAAGGCTGACACCCCGTTCCTCACCAAGCACACCCTAACACAAGACTTTCCTTCTTGAGTAGACAAGGTTTTGCTAAAGAGGGATTAGCAAAATCGTTGCCCACTTCCTCAGGTGTGAATTTCTGATGCTTGGTTTCAGCTGGAATTAGATATTTTATGGGAAAGATACTGTCAGGAGTAGTAGCATGTTGCAATTCATGGGGTAGCTCCCCGGCTGGCTGGGCTTGGTGCTCTAGTCCCACCGGAGTGGTTACACAGACCTGCAGAGTGTGACAGGAGCAGACAAAATGCTTTTAGAGATGGGGGAAGGTTACAGCATATAGGAGAGGCTGGAGTTACCACTGCCAGGATGTTTCCCACCCACGTGTCTGTCCACTTTAGCTTAATGGACTAAACTAAGGTAAAAAAGGTCTTAAACCTGCTTTAAATCCATCAGACTCAGTATGTGCACCAGCAAAACCATACTTTTGGTGGGGAGTGGTGGTAGTTTTTTTAACCCAGTACAGCTCTAAGTGTGAGTTTGCAACTAGGCATGTCCTGGGTTCATGCCATGGCACCAGCTCATTCACAAGAGAAGCGTATTTGGAAGAACTTCTGTCTTACCAGACAAGACAGCCAGGTTGGTGAACATGCCAGCCCCCTCCCAGACTGCCTGGGGTGGCAGAGAAGGGACTTGGCACAATGACCTGTCAGCCTTCCTGGTGAAGGGCAAGTGTTCTCAAAAAAACAGGCTCACAGAACTGGCATCCAGAGTAAATGTGAAACACATGAAAGCTAACTCCAGTTTTTACCTAAAAACATAGCAGTACAGGTTCCTCCACCCGACTAGGATGACTCATTCAAGTGGATTCACTTCTGAATTTTAAATACACACATCAGCAATGTACAGCATCTCAAAGATGCCCTCCACAGCCATCTGCTTAATGGAACAACCTAAATTTATCAAACAGATAAGAAACAAACAGTGACTGGAGCTCCTTGTTGCCACAACTGATCCCACTGTTGCACGTGACAGAAAAATCAAGCATGCACATCACCATGGCCAGGTTTTCTCTACACAAACCATGTGAGGTGCAGCGGTAAGTAGTGGGTTAGGAATGGACAACTAGGAGCTCTGAGTCAGCAGCCTGCCAGGGATGCATGCTTCCCAGTTAAATCTTGTTTATCAGACCATGTGCTTCGCAGCTCCACAGCCACCAGCTGTGATTTATCCTGGGGAGGTCTGACAACCTGGGCACCGTGCTCAGCCAGAACGAACCAGAACAAGTGCTCCATGTTCTGCAGGAGGGTAACTCGCTGCTAGCAGCACTCAGCCCTTCTGGCAGATGCTCTCTTGCCATGTTTGCAGTAGCAGACCTTTCCTGGCCCTCAGTGCTGCATGGGGAGCATGAGTCTCCCTGACGGTGCAGCTGCAGAGCAGCTCCCCAGAGTGAAAAGTGGGTCACTGGTTACACCCATAGGACAACATGACAAACAAAGCACTTTTGAGAAGTGTCACTGGCAGCAGAGCTGTGATCATGGACAGTTCTGCAGCATTGTACCAGCAGCAAACCAGTCTGCTAGCCAATGATCCCAAACCAGCAGTGACTAAAGCAGGACAGATGATTTTCCCTTGAATAATAAGTACCCAAGAGGAACAGAAGCAGAAATAACTGCTCCTGAAAGACACGTGGTGTCAGCCCCGGCCGGGTACCACAGCCTGACCAACACCCAGGACACTGCTGTTCTCAGGGCACTGCTTTATATTTACAAGATCTCTCCTTTGCATGCATAAGAAGATAATTCTGAAATGACCCAAAGCCACTCAGAGAGTGAGGAAATGAATGAACAGGTGTCCTTGAATGACTGCAGCATGAAGAAAAGCCCCAACACATGAACAGCCCACACTGCTATGAAATGAAGTGTTGAAATTCCCTCAGAGCAGCAGCAGTTCTGCTGTCCAGCCATCCCATCGGCATTTATTTGCCTGTTCCTTCCCAAAGAATGGCCAAAAGCGCTGCAGAGTAATGCTGCTGTCAGAGGGGAAGCTGGTACCACTGACTCGTGTTATTTTCAGCTCTTTTATACTGCTGTTACTGCTTTGACTTCAGCAACTTCAGTATCAGCAGTGTTTCCGTGATGTTACCATTTAAAAGAAGTGATACAGCAACCACACTGTGCACGTCACCTTGGCAGGTTCCTATTAAGCAGGTGTTTTTGCACCGAACCCTGACACCCCATAACCCCTGTGAGTACAGGATGCAGAGCAGTGGCACACTGCAGCACACACATCATCAGGAGCGTGTCAAACCAACAGTGTCAAAATCTCTCCGCTAATTCACCTACAAAAACCAGCACCAGCACAACTCAAAGCAGCTGGTCTCTCATCCATAGGGTCAGGCCCTTCTGCTCCTTCACTGCTGCCGCTTCCTCCAAGGCCACAGCGACCACCCCCCGTGCTCACCTAGAGTCCCCCGAGCAGCGTGGGACAGGAGCCCCAGCCAAGGGACATGGTCACTGCAGACAGAGCTGCCTCCTCCTCAAACTACCTGAGCTCACTCCTCCAAGAGCTGTGCAACCAGGGGTGTCCCGCAGACCTCGCCACAAAGGCTGGTCAGCTCAAGAGCTCAGCTGCATTTACCACTGCTGAACATCAAGTGTGATATTTAAATCTTTAGCTGACATTGCACAGAGATACAGAGAGCTAACGACTTACAAACACATAGCAGCACAATTAGGGAACGTCAGAATGGCAGGTAAAAGTTAACACAGACTGGGACAAAGTAGTGTCTTTAAAGAGAAATTATTTCTTAAAACACATGTCAAATTACTGGGTTTTTAGATATCCATATGCTAAATATTTCAGTGAACCTTCAGCATTCAGAGTAACGCCTTAGCTGAGGGAGAGGTAGCTCCTACAGGCAGGATTTCCAACTCCCAGTTTCTCACCGTCTGTCAGAGCAGAGCTGATACACCCTCTGCTTCCATTTCATCGTACCCTTAGTGAGTGCATTTCATGGAATCACTGAATGGTTTGGGCTGGAAGGGACCTTAATGATCATCTAGTTCCAACCCCCCTGCCATGTCTCAGTGGAGACACTACATTCAGGGGCACATCTGCCTATCAAGTATTACAATTTACCTGTAGAAAAATCAATTGCCAGTAAAACTCTCCGGAGTATCCTCCGGAATTCAGAAATGTAACATATATTACTCTTTTCCCTGAACTTTCCCATAAAATATTGCCTTAGTCAGTATTCTGTGGCAGGAAATTAATAAAACTGTTCTAGTTCCTCTCAATTACAGCAATACTATAACCTCATTTGCTCTTCATACACATTTAAAACTCAGGCTACAAATATAATACACGGTATTCTGTAAATGAAGCAGATGTAATTACAGTGTGGGAGTGTAGTCTCGGGGACAACTGTACTTAGAGCACAACTCCAAAAGACAGTAACAAAGATGGTCTGTAGGTCGCTTCTCACCCCAAATCCTGAGGTTAACTGAGGGTTGTGCCACCTCCAGCACCACTCCACATGGCATTAAGATTGGTTTAACCTGCAAAGGCTCACAAAGGACATTTTAAGGGCTGTGGAGAATCAGGACACAGCAATGACCCAGTGATCCCCACTTCTCTGTAGAACTACACGCTCTCTTTCTACAGAGATGCCCAAGTCCCAGTCTGAAGGCTCTCTGGAGCGTGATGCAGTGCTGGCTGCTCACTGTCCCCTGCACTGCTAACCGCTGTGATACAGCCGATAAATCCAACCTGGGAGAGTGATTATAAAATCAGCACCGCTTGTATTATCATAATGATGAAATTCAGTGCGCTATAGGTTTATGCAGTATAGTTTTCTAAGCTTCACTGATACGCAGTACTTTTCCCTCCTGGGAAAACTGTGCTGAAGTCTGGTGGGTTTTGTCTTTACTCCTGTATGGAGTCACATCCTGTATGGATGTCACCAGAGTTTCATTGCACAGACCTAGATTTCAGGTCTGTGTTTTTGCTTAGGGCAGCCCAAACAGCCCAGCCATGAGTGCAGCAGCCTGTGAAGGGATCCTGAACATCATCTGTCGCATGGTTAGCTCCCTCAGCCTCTCTCCAGAGATGAATCTGTGCACACTATTTGTTTTCAGAATATGCTGGGTTTTGTTCTCCAGAATAAAACTTTTGGCCTGATTTCTTATGGAAATAAAGCTCCTGCAATCACTGTGGGAGAACACAAACATCTGCCCACCACTGCATAATTTCGTAAATTGACTGGCATATCTCAGCCAATCCCTAGCATGAGGATGTGCGTGCTCTGGCCTCCATCACAAATACATGGAGAAAAGGTTTCTCCCATCGACAACCAGAAGAGTTCCAGAGCCATCCTCTTCTCTAGAGAAACCCAGGGCAGCTGTGCTCTGAGTCAAGCAATACGCTGAAATGCCTGAAGTTCAGAGGGATTAATCCCTGCCTTGGCGTTGTACTCATCCCCTCTGCTCACTCGAGCTGGTCAGGAGTGGCATGTTTCTCTCTTCCCCTACAGGCAATTGCTATTACTGACCACGCAAATCACGGCAGTGATTGTGCACAGTTGAAAACACAGCCCAAAAGACATTTTTATACAAACTTCTGATGGGCAATACCAGAGGGGAAAGTATACTTTAAAGGACTAAAATGATTTTTCCACAATAATTATTTGAAATAGAAGGAGAAAGACAAGAGGGGAACAAGAAACAAAGCCCCCCAAAACCAGAAGGTATAATGAAATCTCTGCTGGAGCTCATTCATTTCCTTTGCCATGTCTATAAAGCTCTGCTAGGGATGGTTATTAGTCCAAAGCCTGGATCACAATTTTACCCTATATAAAGCGGAGAGAAAAGTAGGTGTTCCCCTACAGGATCCCAAGAGCAGCTAGCACGACCTGCCGCATTCCCAGCTGCGGCTGACAGCAGGTTAAACTGCACGCTGGCAGCTCCGTGGTCAGTGGCACTGCCTGAAGAAAGGAGTGAGGTCCTGCACAGTACATTGCAAAGGATAAGGGTTCTTTGCTTTGAGGTATGGTTTCAAGAGAGCTGTTTGGGTTTAGGAGCAATATATCTGTTTATTATGTTGATAAATGACATGTTTTTTCTTGATTTGTCAGGGACTGAGTGACCTGGCAGTAAAACTGACTTGATATTGCCACTTAACTCTTATTGATGTCTTTTCCGGCTCACCTTTTATTTGCATAAATGAGAAACAGAAAGAAACGTCTGTTCTTTCAAAGAATCACGGGGGATTCCTTGAGGAAGGTTGATGGATGTTGCACACACACATCTCCACAGGTACCAAACCAGTAACAACTCTAGTCCCCCCAGCTCTTACAGACCCCGTTCAGTGACCCCTTGCCCCACACTCAGCTAACGCAGCGCTGACACCCTCAGACTTGACACTTCAACACGGGAAGTTTGTGGGGAGGAACAAGTGAGACAACATTAAATTTTAATTTTGATAATTAACCTTTCAAAAAATATGGGACCTATAAACATATAACTATAAACCTAAATATATATCTGTGACTATAAATAAGGGTTTCTTAATAAATTCAAAGCACTGTAAAGCTTTCTTACAGGGACACGTGAGACAGGGGACTTGTCCCTTTTTAAAGGGGACAAGAATAATTGCTTCTAAAAGAAAGAACAGAAGGACTGGAAGCACTCACATATCACAGCTTAGGGGTTTGTCTCACTTGCAAAGATTACAACAGTATTCCACAACTGCATTTCACTTTACCATATCTTAAAATAAATTAATATTAAAAACAAAACAAAACCAAAACTGAGGACCATTTTTTGTTGCTTAATTCCACAAGGAAAAACCTCAGTGAATATAGTAACATGACCTTCACATAAGTGAGACTTCTACCAGGAGGGGACTTTGCCAGGGTCAAAATAAAACCTTCAGAAACTCCCAGAAACCAAATCATCACCATAAAATTCTGGTAGTTGACCCTGAATACTCCAAAATTTAAGACATTTCAGATTCAGATCTATACTACTCACTCACATCTTTGCAGAAAAATTAGTGGAATTAAATGGAGGACAAAGGCAACAGATTAATTTCTATTAATACTCAGGATCCTTATTTTTCATGCTCTGTGCATGCCACAGTAGTGTTTTATATATCTGTATTTCTATTTAATTTTATCAGACAGTTCCAAAGTCTTAAAAGAAATTATAAGTGTCTTTATAATTCATAGCATTTTTTCCCCATAAGACATTTCTCTTCCTTTTGTTTACATTTTTGGGAGGAAATGTCAGGAGTACAAAGAAATGGTGCGGCACAAAAAACCCACCCCAAAAGAGATGCAGCAAAACAACAAAAGAAATGAACACAACTAGGAGGAGAAAACTCTGCAAGGGGTCCCCAGTGGAAAGAAGTGAATGGATTTTCACACACACAGACTCTTCTATTTTTTGATAACCAGAAATCTACTCTTTTACTGTTTCTTCCAATTTGAGTCCTCTCATCTCGGAATCCTTGTTTTGTTTTATACCAGCATTTGGAGCAAATTTATTGTTTTTATTTGCCGACCACTGGTGTGGGACTCGGGGACCTGGGAAAGGTCCAGGGCTCTGCCAGTCCTGCACTCCTTGTGCTCAGCAGCTCACCTGGTTTAAAAATAAAACCAGGATTTGAAAAAAAAAACCCAAACTAACAACAAACCAACAAAACACCAAAGAAAATAAACCCCAAAGTTTGTGCACGTCTTTCAGTGACATTCACTTTCTCCTGACCCATTTCTCTGTGTACACGCGTCACGTACTTACGGGACAGATGAGTAATTGAGCATTGCGACCTATAAAACCAGCAGATGACGAGAGGCAAAAAACCTGCATTTACTTTCAGATTTATAAAACATTACTATTTATAGGTAAGCCAGAATGGAAGGGACTGGGCCAGTACAGAAGTTTGGCTGTTTGTAACTCCCATCCTTGGAAAGTTTGCAATGAGGTGAAGGAGCTGGAGATGAGCATTCCCTCCCAGCCAGCTCACTGTACACAAGCAGCTGTCTCATGGGTGGGTGCGGGTGGCAGGATGACCAGATTTGTTATTTTAATGTTCTCCACCAATTTGCTTGGTCCTTTTTGATGACACCTAACCATGGCAGGCACTGATATACCCAGGGGAATGAAACCAGTGGACCCTTGCTTACCCCCACTTTTTTTTCCTCCTTTAAAAAAAAAACCCCAACCCCAAACCTCACAAACCACTGGCTGATGTGGAACATGTTTCCCCCCTCATCACAGGCAGTCTGACAGACACCTGAACACTCACAAACTGCCTATCTCTGGTGGACCAGACCCCGCTGGGCTTAGAG
>NW_010315343.1:8952-18380 GCF_000700745.2 Antrostomus carolinensis
GTCTCCTCCACGGCAGCAGATTGTCCTGCCGATTAAACAACCGGTGACTCACCGGCTCTCAGTCTCTCCAGCCTAAAATCCCTCCTAATAAACCTCCAAGTGAGAAGAGCAGCCACCCAACAGCAGAGCACCACAATAAGGACGCCACCAGAATCCCAGGCTCCTATTTTGGAAGCAATCTCAAAAGATTAAAGACCACAAACACCCACCCTCTCCAAACAGTCTGAGCAGAAAAGAGCTGGAGAATATGGCTCACTTCAGTCTGCACCGCAGCGAGGAGGAAGGGTTTGTCTAGTTTGGCTTGGTAACAGCGAGAGAGATGTCACAGCTGCAGAAGAGCTCAGCATTAACTAGATTCTACAGCATTAACTCCCACCACGTGGCCAGCTTCATCCTGTCCTTGTCCTCTTGCTGTCTCCATTGCTGCTGTTACTAAGTGGACTGTGTTGAAGCCATCACAGATGCATTACACACCACCGAGTGTGGCACTGGTGGCTCCTTGAATGGCTGGATCAGTTTAGCTAAACCAAAAAGGAGACAGAGGTAGCACAGTGCATCACAGCCAGGTACCAGAGAAAATCCTGACAGGCTGGAGGTAAAGCAGGAAAATGCGAACAATAAGGAACAGATTTGAACAGAAGAGTAATTAAGCCCTAGATCAGATGATCAAAGGAGACAGTAAATTCTCCATTTCTTGACACCTCCAAATCAAGACCGGTTGTCTTTCTAGAGAATGTATTCCAGCAGTTCTGTCCCACTGCCAGAGCATCATCTGGCCCATGACACAGGGAGCAGGAGCAGAGAATCTGCCTGTCCTTCCTTGCCTGGAGATATCCGTAAAGCAGCATTATCAGCCCTCTTTGGGAAATCAACTTGCCTTAATCCCAGGGTAGAAACTTTTTTTAGGACTTTTTTGGGGGTTTGGTTTTGGGTTTTTTTTGACCTCTCATTTAGGGGCCTGCATGCATATTACAGAAGATCAGGACTTCACACTCCCATGAGTTAAGTAAAGATTAGTCTAGAGGGCAGATATTGCAGAGTATTTTCCACTTTAACCTGTGCATTGCAAGTACTGTAGCAAAAGCAAATACATGGCAGGAATATCTGTGGAAACAGTGGTGCTCAAGCACATAATGAAAATCCTGAAGGAAAGCAAGTTTTGACTGCGTACTTTTGCCCATTAGCCCGGGAGTCATATTTAGCCATGCAGAGAACAACAACAAAACAGATCTAAACCGATTGTTTACTGCTCAGATGACAGCCTATTAAAACCAGCAACAGTACATATTTACAGGGATTGTGGTTGATTTTGATCAGCCATACCAAGCCATGCCTCAACCCATTTCATAGTGATTAGAGTCTGGTCATATTTTAAGTGTCTATGAAATTATGCAAATGGAATCTGTACCAGAAAATCAGATTGCCAGATAATTGACCATTAATCTTTGATAAAAGTTTAAAAAAATTAAAGCAATCAGAAATCAGCTTAGCGTACAGTCTCCTGGGCCTTATTTTGGTCTAGTAAGTCTGTACACTAAGCTGATTTCTGATTGCTTTAAGTTGTAAAAATTGCTTTTTAACCCACGGATATCAATGAGATTGCACCTGTAAGTCGGGGCTGAATTTGATCCGCTGTATGCCTTAATCACAGTATATTTTTGTTAAAACCCAGTATTTGTGTGGATCTGTGGATACTGATTTGTTCAAGCACACGATAATCTCTCCCTAAGCCCGTCAGAATACAGCAGGTTAATAATGCTGTAAGTAGAATCCAATTTATTCATAAAACACCGGAATGCTTTAACCAAACTGTTCTTTTGTGGCAGGCCCCCTCCTGCCTGGCTGCGGTAGACAAAGGCTCCTGCCGCAGCCGGTGGGAAAGCAGCAGGATAACAATACCACAGCATCTGTTGTGCCGTCCATCCGTCTGTCTGTCCATCGGGCAACTGGTTCCCTCTCCATCCACAACCAAAGGCATCGTCATGCCCCGTCCCGCAGTCTGTGGTACCTGATTTGGGAACTCACTATGGCTCCACATCCCTAATTGGTGTTTTGATAAGTGCCCCGACGTTTTTGGTGGCAGCAGGAGAGCGTAATCCTGTGACAACATTCCAACCTATTAACATTATCTTTTAATTAGCATATATAGCACTTGCTGGGTGTTTATCGGAGTTCAATGAGCACACGCTGTAAAACTTCCTTTCCTCTGTGACCAACAAAGTAAATAAGAATCCCACGTGTTTTAGTGGGAAGTTAGACTTGCTTTGTACAGACTTAAGAAAAGCAAAGTATTTTCTGTGTAAAGACTCCCCGTGCAAACTGTTACAGCCCATGAACTTCAGGAAACCCTCCACCTGTTTGTGGTCCCCCCCTCTGTCAGCATCAGGAGCCCTTGCCAGGAATCACAGCCATGTCCCATTTGATGTCAGCTCAGCACAGGACAGAGATGATCTTTCAGCCGAGGGCACTACAGTCTGAGTGAGAAAAGGAAGACAGAACGGTAGAGAGACAGACATTAGCCCTAACGAGGAAAGAATAAAACCACACTGGCGAAAACAACAGAACCATCCAAACGACTGCCAAGGGATTCAAGTTGAAGGGGACACTCAGGTTACCTCGGATTCCATTAGCAAGAGGGTGGTTTATTACGGAACTTTGATTTTTCATTAAGCTGGATTTTAGGATACTAATCAAATGTGTGTGTACAATCCTCTGCTGCTCATCTGCATGCCGGGCCAGAGAGCTGTTCACAAGCTGCTCTTGTGCCCCCACCCTCCTCCCTCCTCTCGCGAGGGCTGGCGGCAGCCACATGACAGAGTCCTTGCCCACTTCTTCAGGCCATTTCCTTTTGCCAAGTCCCAGGTAACGCCCTTTTCCAGAGCTCGCCCTGCAATCCTGTGCATAAACACAATTTCAAAGCTGGCAGGTACCAGAGCTGTCCCTGTCCCTCCATCCTCAAGGGCAGGTACCTGATCTGCACAAGTCATCCTTGCACAAGCACGTGCAGACTGCTGTGTGCAGCCCTTCCATGATCCCTGGGGAGGGGAAAACCAACCAACCTGCAATGCAGGCTTCAGATTAATCCAAAATTAAAAGCTTTTGATAAAATTACTGGTTAAGATAATTAATAAATAGAACAGACTACTGGGAAAGAGGACCATCATTCAATGTGCTTTAGGATTCCTAGAAAATTAACCACCCAGCATGCTTTAATTCAACTGAGAGCTCATAGGTGCCACAGTGAAAACATAAACCCAAAATCCATGCCCTGCATTACACAGGTGGCACATCGAAATGCTTATAACATTTTCTCCCACGATAATAAAGTTACTTTGCTGATGTGATTAAATTTTTGCAAAAAACATAAGTCCAATCACCTTCAGCTCCCAGGGATGTAGCAGTAAGGAAGTCTGCCAACAAGCTGGTAGGGATCCAAATGTTATAATACCGTTGCAACAGCTGTACCCAACACCACCATCGCACCTAGTCAGCATGGGGAAACGTAGGAGCCAAACAGCAACAAAATCTCCGGGAAGTTGTCTTTGGTACAAGCCATTCAAAATTGCTCTTAAGTTAAGATACACTTGTGCAAATCATCTGAGCTACTGGATATCAGCAACAGCTTTGAGACAGATAATTTTTTTTTTTTGTGTGTGTGCTTCGAAGTAAAAGAGAGAAGGGGCCCAATCACTTGTTATAACAAAGCAGCTCCGTGACTCCTCCGGGTAGGAGCCTCTCAATCAAATCTCACAGCGATGGGGGAGCGGATGGAGAGACACAGCACTTGATGGGCCCCAGCACTGAACCCAAAGGAAAGCCCCAGGGCAGGAATTACAACATTGCCTCAGCCAAATGCAGGAGATGGACACAAGTTAGGTGGAAACCCAAAGGGCAGTGCTGAATCCAGTGATGCGTACTGCAGCAGTGACCAGTACAGCACCACCTGACTCTGTTAATGGGTGCCACAGGATGGGTCAACAAATGCACAGGTGTCAAGAATGAGCTGAAAATGTCAAAAGGTTCATTAGGGATGATGGCTTGTTTCCAGAAGTGCTACAGAACACAGACACTGAAGGATAAGTCTGCAACTCCAAAGAAAAGGACTCCCTGTCACCTAGGAGCTGCTATTAGATTTCTGTCTATGTTTAAAACAATTTTTAAAAGAATTGTACCACTACAGGCATTTTCTGTCAGCATTTTCTCATACGTACAACAAAGACTAACAAGACAAACACCGTCAAATGCTCCTGCGACCTCAACACCTTAGGGAGGCAACAGATTTCCAACCACTTTCTCCATTCTGACCCATATGACAATCGTATCCCACCTCTGATGGATTTCTCCTTTCACCTTCCTTCATAACATCGCTTGCTCCATTTTACAGCATTTGCTCTATGCACACAAGAGGAGGTGACTGTATTGCTGATGATTTTCCAGTGCTTAGGTGACTAAAAGGCAATATAAACTAGTGCAAAATGAAATGATTCCGTGAGAAAGAAGCCAGTTCAAAACTGAGGTAGGAGATGGAGAATGTCCATCTAGTTCAGCACAACTTACCAACAGCAGAACATAATTTTCAGTAATGTCAAGAACCTTGGTGAGCTTTGACCTGCTAGACTAGGGGTAATGCATTCGGGCAGGGGCAACACATGGTATCTTATTTTTGCAGAAAAGCTTCTTTGTTTCATAAAAATTCGGAGGGACAAATCACCTTCATCCTCTGGCATGTAGCACGGATCTAATAGATAGTTCCTGCTGGCCTCTTGAAAACTGAAGTTATGAGAATGCATGAGCCTCCATGCACAGAGCATAAAAATCCATCTCCACATGCTCAGACATGGCAAAAATAACTCTTGATGTGGATGGAAATGTTCCTATAATCACAGAGTCAAGGTTGTTTCTCCTCAGGGATCTCTTGTCCAGTTCCAGGGCTGGGGATCAGCTGGGTGGACGCGGCGACATGCACATGCTGCCCTCCATGAACAGTGATTCTTTCTCAGCTTCTCCAATTGAGCAATTCACAATTTTGATCTTCCAGATATTTTATCAGGACAAAAAAGCCTCATCTAAACAGACTCCCGACTGATAAAGGACTACAGGAGCGCTGCAGTGAGGCCTAGGACACTTTGAAATGTGCTTCAAGATTGTCAGGGTAGCATTCCTGGATGAGCAATGTGATTTCATCTGAGGGTTTCAAACTTTCAAAATTTTCACAAGAAAGTTACTTCTTGCTAGGTTGTTTGCAGGAATATGCTTGCCCAGCCCTTGCCTTTGGCAGGATCCCAGGTGCATATGGACTGGAATGAGTCCCCACCTGCTACAGACCATGGACATAGCAGAGCTATTGGCAGAAAGCTTTGTCAGAGGAGAGGGGAAAACACAAGACTATAAAGTGAAATTTTACAGTCACAGGAAAAGGTTCTCTGGATTTACATAAATCTACTTGGCAGTGAATATGTTAACAGTTGACTGTAACTGTTTGGAAAGAAACAAGCTGCTTGGATGCTGGCAGCAAAAATGCTGCTTTATCCAGTTCCTACCATGGCAAGCTCCTCCACCCTCTCTCAGAGCAGCATTTAGACAAATGCCAACATTTTAAAATTAAGTGGCCCCATCATTATTAATTCATTTGGTATTCATTGTAACAGCATTAATCATGGTAAACTGCAGCAGCTTTATTACACATATAATGTGTACTTTCCTAGGATTTCCCTGTAAAATCTCTGACATTGCTAACAATGTAAAGACAATGAGACATTACAACCAAGCAAAACAATAATAAACACACAACTTAATAAATCATTATTCTGCCCACAAGCATGTTAAAAAATAAACTCGTTTCAAAACTAGAGGAAAAAACAACATGCAATAAGTGACATCAGTGAGTCTGAGGCTTTTGGTTGCAACAAAGAAACAAAACAGCATGCTAATATGACATTTACAAATAATACCTAGCCGCAGCCTAATTAACTTATTGTGTGCTTACTAAACTAGCATACATATTATATTAGAAGAAAAACACTTATTTGTTCTGTTGCTAAGAAACTTCAGACATTTGCATATTTAACAAATTGTTAGAGTGTTTTTAACCAGAACCCATCACTATTTATAAAAGACAAATTTAAAACATGAGATCAAAGACACAACATTAATTTTTCTTTTGTCAACTGTCTTTGTTCAATGGCTCAAAGAAGGAGTTTTATAGCTGGCTGATACATAATGAAACATCTGGTATTATTCTGAATTACAGCGGAACCCACTAATAGTCAAGGGCTTTTCTTTGTTTCTGGTACCCCAGCCAATGTACTACAGGGACCAATCCAGCAGCACTTGAAGAACGTGCCTTTGAAATTGCTGCAAGGCTTTTCTGGTTAGGGAGTTCAGGATCCATCTCTAGAACAGGAACAGCATTAACTTTTTTCCTTTTAAAGGCTCCAGATGTCAGCTGATTTTAATTGGTCTCGTGAAGTTGTGCAAGATCAGGGAACCAAAGCTCAGTCCTAGGCAGCGAGGCAGTGAGCAAAGCCCGAGGGTTCTCTGCCAACTGGGAGATAAGGGTGGAAGCCAGTGATGCAGCACTGCTGCTCACCATGCCCACCCATCCCATCCCATCCCATCCCATCCCATCCCCAGCGCCGCACCTCACAGCTCCTTGGACGTTAGCCCAGAGCAGTGCCCAGTCACTATTTACACACCATGAGCAAGGTCATTCGCCAGCTCACCAGGGATCAGCGTAACGATCAGCAGAGCTTGAGTCCCCTTCTCCTGTCCCACCTACACCGGACGCTCACTGACACAGCGGGAGGCCTGGGCCCACATGCTCTGTGTGTGTGATATCTCAGGCTCCTTCACGCTGCTGAGCTGATGCAGACAGACCCAAGATCCTGCTCTTGGGGTGCCTTGTCTCTGCTCTGCCACCTCCAGCATAGACATGTTCCAGGAGGAGCAAGATGAAAAAGGAGAGCAAAGAGACACTGGAAGGAAATCTGAGAACTCAAGGAGCTGCAAGAAAACCAAGGTAGTCTTAAATTTGCTATCTCTGGGCTACTTGAAGTGGAAAGGATATCATATGGAGTTAAAGTAGAAAACTACCACAGGAATTGCCATCCTAGACCTGCTTTTTCCACCTGGCAAAGGCAGGGGGTAGTCAGGTATCTCCTTCCTCTGCCCTCCCTGCTCTGCCTCTCGCTAAAAATTCAAGAGCAAGGAGTTCCTGTGGCAGGACAATATCCTGCTGCACTCTTGGGAACAAGCTAATAACATTTGTACTTCTTCCTCAGCCAGCTAAATACTTAGATTTGTCATTTAAAACAAAGAACTCCCAAAGAAAACATGTGACAGTCCAAATCATCAGAGTAAACTGAAAAAAATATTAATTCTGCTAGACTGTAGCATTAACCAAAGGAAAGTAATAGTTGACCTCAGTCACCAGCAGAGGATTCTGGAGGATTTTAAGAGTTCCAAGACAAAATCTCCTTGCAAGGGAAAGCAGTTTGTAATCGCTTCAGTAACAATACTGTACAAACTTTATTAACTACAAGTAGCGGGTGAGCAGAGCGCAGGCAGCAGTTTAAGCTCTCAAGGCTGAAGATAACTGTTGAGAAGAGCTGGGTGCGATCGCAGCACCAGCCCCGGGTTTGGATGCGGCCAGCAGTAAGTAGCTCTTCCCTGTGCCCAAAGAGCTCTGACCTGTGCCATACAGAGGGGAGGCTGCTGAAAAACACTGCATTTTCCCCAAGACCTGGCAGGTCCTGCCAGCTCTGTCCCTCAGGCAGGAGCACTCATACCGGCAGCTCTCCCCAGCTCCCTGCCGCACGGCACAACCTCCCTCGCAGCAGGGACAGCATTGTTCAGTGCTCTCCACCACAGGAATATGTTACTTCACACTAAGGGGTAGAGTTGGAAGAACACGTACAAGAAGAATGTGCACATTTTTAAAGCCTTTGGGGTTTCAAAACATCCACAAGTCTGGCCCGCAGTGACACTGGTCTGTTAAAATTTCAGGCAGAGGCTGTGACATGACTTCACCTGTGACTGCTGCCTGGTTAAAAGTTCAGTTCTTCCATGAGAACATCCTCTGCGCTTCAAGCCCAGCACCCATCTGTGTTAGTTAAGACAAAGTAAACTTTGTCCCTAAAAGCTTATTGTGCTAGAAGGTGTTCCCATGGGACACTGATGTCAGGCTGTAGCCCAGCTGGGCACGTTCACGGTGGCTTTAACCCGCCCAGTTGGTGGCCCATGGCTCCATTCCTTCACTGCTAATAACTCATCTCTCCTTTACCCGTGGTGCCACATTTGCATTACACTGGTAGGCACCTTTCATCCCCAACTGCCAACCTGTGTTACGAGCACACCTGGGTTTGCTGCACAGACATATGCTGAACAGGCCGAGACTGCAATCACCAGCAAGGCAGGAGAGTGCTGCCCACGGTCTTCTAATTACAAGTAAACAGCTGACGTTCAGCTATGTGAGAAACAATTGAAAATTGGGCATGAAATGGGAAGTGGGTAGCCTTAATAGAAAGCAGTGCCAACAGTCTCTGTACTTAGAAAAAACACACAAATACAAAGCTTTCACTAACAGCACCAGGAGCTGCAGCTTCCATTTGAGGCACAGGACTCCAGCCGTAGCCAAAGCTATTTCTTACGTTCTTCTGGGATGCAAAAGGGGGCTGATGGAGGAACGATCGTCTAGGGGGAGTTCTGCTGAAAGAAGTAGTAGTAGTAGTAATAATAATAATAGTAGTAATAATAATAATAATAATATGTCAGTATGTAAAGACACTCCCAGAAGACAGCCCATAAACCACCAAAGCTCTTTTGGTGGGAAGTGCTAAGGCTCTGCAGTCAGTTGTTACAGGAGGGGCTGAAGCAAAGCCTGACTGAGCACACAGAAGCAGCGTTTGCTGCTCCCTCCGTTCTGCCTGCTCACCGGTATGGAGCTCCCCTCTGCAGGTCTCCATCGCTCTCCCTGGCAGCGCAGCCCAAGAGGCGCACAGGGAGTTTCAGTCAACAGCCAAATTCCAGGCATGTGCTGGACACGAAGCCAAGTTCTACCAACCATCCCTTAATGGGAATGCTACCCCCCTCAAAATGACTTAATCCAAGTTTTATGTTACAAACATGCAATACCTCCCCTCTGGAGCACTACAGCATTTCTAACCCAGCTGCTTTCTTCAGAAGAATAAAGTGAGTCAAAGGGACACTTTGGGCTTGATGGACAACTGTAGTTGGTAGTGGCAACACCACCAGCATCACAGTGACCAGAAGGGAACAGAGCACCAAGAGAATAAATTCAAGAATTTCCAAGCGTTTAATTTTGCCTTTTCAGTACACAACATTCAACATGATTTGAAAAAAATGAAATAAAAGTGATCTATTTCAAGCATGTAGATACAGAAGTTATCATCTCCCTATCATTTGGTAGG
>NW_010315343.1:18415-59135 GCF_000700745.2 Antrostomus carolinensis
ATTCCTACTAACTTCTGAGTGCTGTGATCTCGGGTACAGTTCTCCACCCCTCGGTACCTTACAGGAGAGGATAAATTTCCCTTTTTAAAAACTTACTGGATCCTCATTAGTACCAGAAAACAAGTAACTACTGACTTGGAAGCAGCCTATGGCTTTACCTGTCAATAATCCACTTTTATCAGAACTTGAATACAGAATATACATTTCACAGAGCTGAAAAATATACATTCCCTAAAATGACCATAATGGCACCTTTATGATAGTCCACCATGGGTTGTGTTACCTGTTTTGTCAGGATTCCAACCTTCCAGCAAGTTGTTGGTTTTAAAGCTCCCATCCAGCTCCATATTCTAAAGCTCCCATCCAGCCACAGGAATAAAGGTATAAAAAGAGCTTTATGATATTTTTGCTTGTTCTCCCTCTGTTAAAGAATATTTCTATGATCCAACTTCATGTGCATAATTGATTATGCACAGCTCTTTATGACAAATACAGTAAAACTTCTTCATGTAACCTGCGTGAGTGCATGGCCTGGTCAGGGACACTGATAATAACAGGCAAATTATCAGCCAAAGGTCTTGTCTGCTGCTTACACCCCCAGCCCCCTATAGTCCCTCCCGTCCTGTACTGGTTAAGCCACATCTCTCTTGCAAGCTTCTAATTATTATAGACTAATTATTATTATTAGTCTACAGGCTTCTAATTATTACCAGATTTTTTTTTGCACTAGCTCTTGCTAGATGCTAGGTAGAATGTGTGCTTGGGTACGGCGCTGCCACAGCAGTGGAAAAGCTCTGAGATACGTTGTCCTTGTGACAGCAGTGCAGTTTATTGCTTCTCAAAAATGGAGAGGGATGACAAGCTGCATTTAATCAACTTTCAAAGAAAGCCAAAAATCAAATGTCTGTAAGGTTAGTATCAAATACTTGGATCCTTTCCTCCTAGGGTAAGAGTGTCCAGTGAAGAAAAATCTCACAGGAAAAAACAGAAACTCTGGAGGCAAATTCAGCTGATGATATTGGGATGTGCTCCATCAATTTAGTGCTTGAGCGAGGAGCAGGCTGGGTCTGCGGAGGGTTTGTGTGCAGGTCAGACAGGGGCTGCTGTCAGACTCCTCCAGAGGAGCCTGTTCCTTCACTGACCTTTGCAGGAAGCAGCACAGAGAAGTCTTGCCAGGATAAAAACTCATCACTGCACCCACTGATGGGAAAAGAAGGAAAGTCCACAAGAAAGTAACACAAGAAACCCTCTTGTAGGATCCAGTTCAGATGAGTGGGACTGAGACTCCACCAAAGAGCAAGAGGAAAAAATTATGAGTGACAGTGGCTGTGGGCACTAAGACAGTATTACACGGCTCTCGACACATGTACCCACCAGTGTGCCCAGCCTCAGCAAAAGCCCAGCTCTCCACCAGCTGGATTCAACACTCAAATACATAACCTAAAGCTGTCTGTGTGGATTTGATTTATCCTCTCAGCGCTAGCGCGTAATGTGTTTTTAATGGGGGGCAGCACTGCAGGGGCAGAGGAAAGTGGTGCCGCCGGGTTTTTCCTAGAATTCTCCCTCTTTCCTAGAACTCCACCAGCTCTGGGGTAACTGTGCTAAGGGCTGTACGTGGTATTACCAGAAAAACCACAAAATGCTATTTGAACTTTCACATTTCGACACCACACAAAACTGGGTCACCGAAGTCCTTCTTGCATTCAGAGGGCAACGTTGACAGTGGCAGAGAGAGAGGTTTAAGGAGATGAGGACACTTTTATACTGCACACATATGTGCAAATTGAAGGAAAATAAATCCCTTGGGAGAGTGTGGAGAGAAGGCAAGGTGAAAAACAGTTAACATGAAATCGAGTTGGTAATTGCAGGTTTTACAGAGGTTCCCTTTTCCCGTGTGTGGCCAGGTCAGTACACCTCCCCCTGATGAGACCTCACAGCACCGCTCTGGCAGCACCACTCCTGGGCAACAGCCCAGCTTTTACACTGGGGGTATTTCCATAGTGCCTTGTTTCCCTCAACTAAAGATTAACCTTTTCCACACATGACCAATTCCACAGCCAGTCCAGGTTTTCTGGCAGAACATTTTGGCTTGAAATCCTTTATGACAGGCTTCCTGTGATTCTCCATCAGCCCGAACATGTACGAGAATTGGCAAACATTAAAAATTGAGATTAAGTAACTTGCGGTCCATATATAAGGCACACCAAGTGCTGCTGCTGCTCATCAACCATTATCATCTGTACACATTGCAAAGTACTTTTATTGCAAGTGGGAAAACTCACTGTTCTGGAGTGCACAAAGAGTTCAAGTTTTTTGTCTGTTGTTTTTTTATTTTGTTTTAATTATGAGTGGTTTCTAAACATTCTTTACTCAAACTGGTGTTCTGTAAGTGTTTGAGTCACTTGGCTGTTCGTAGGCAATGGGCAGCAGGGCATCGACAAGACAGCAAGCCAGTTAAATCTGCTCGAACACTTGCAATCAAATGATCCCACTGATCGTTTATCTCTAATTGCCCTATCGTTACACCTCCTTATCTTTATTTATGCATTTTATTATGTCATTCAGGTTTTCTGAATGCAGTAAAACTAGAGCAAATATAACTTCATATTAAATCAATATATTCAGTGGTTATTTGATCATTTCCTTTGGCAATATCACACATATTGGATCTAGGAGCTACAAGCAAGAGGATGGCACTTCTTGTTTGGAAACGAAGAGCCATGTTGCACATTTAAAAAAATTCACAATGAAACCATCATTATGGAGACATACATCTCACCATCCATCATCTCCAAACATGCAGGCTTGGAAATGAAAACCTGCCTGCGTTTAATTTGATGGGTTGAGCGTAGAGCGTTCCCATCCTGTCAGGGGGAGGGGAACGGTACTTTATTTATTCACAGCCCTGAAAATAGACAGGTAAATTTCAGAGCATCATCTCAACTCGAAATTCTGGAACCACTTATTTGAAAACAACCCCAAATCACGTGCCCTTGTTTCCCCTTGCACCGAGGGCTCTGTTGTTTGCTCCCATTAGCGCGGCGGGGGGGCTTTGCCCTGCACTCCCCTCCCAAGTTGCGCAGCATCTGCTACAGGGGTTTCTTTCCTTCTTTATTTATTTATTTCTTTCCCCGATTTTGTTTCTAATCTCTGTTTCTTTGTGGTTTCCTGGAGTCGGCCTGACAAAGCCACATATTCTGTTCCTGTCCTTTATAGCACTGGAGGGCACTGCAGAACACATGAAATTTGTTTCTAATTTTACATCTGCCAAAAAGCATTCCTATGCGTTACAAATACACGCCAGCAAAATTGGTAGGGCCCATCCCGCTAATGCCACAAGACAAACAAAGCCAAAAGGAAATAAAAAAGACTAAAATACAGCGCAAATATTTTTGCACTTCTTTTAGCTTGTGAAGCCTTTCCTTTTTCCCCTTCTTCTCCCACATTTTACCCAAGTTAAGCTTTCTGGTATTACATATTTATCTGTTTATAATTAGAAAAAAAAAATAACTACAAGAAAATAAAAAGGAACAATTCAGTTTTTCCTGTTCTGCAAGTCCCATACACAAGGAGATGGCTAGAAATACCTTCAGTCAGAAGCACGTGGAGGATGACTCCTTCCCTGCCACTGAGACACTAAAAGTTTCAAGCAACTGCCCAAAATCCTGATGCTCCAAAATCAGTTTAAACTCCAAGACTGATCTCAGGTGCATTGCTGCCATTCACATACGCAATGTGCTGTACAGCAGCTATTTCTTCTCATCATCACCGTTTCCTAAATAATATTTTAGATAAATTATCCTAAATGTTGTAACCAGGGTAGGCAGGCCCTGAGGCAGTAAGAGCATCATCCCAGCCTGGCCGAAGCCACCAGGGCAGCGTGTCCCTGTGAGGGGTGGGCAGCACCGCAGCCGCTGCCCCACCGATTTCTGCCCCAGCTCTGAAGTTCAGGTTGTGCTTCGGTGTCTCACGGTGGTCGCTATTTGCTGCACTGAAGTTTCGCTCACACAAAAGCAGCAGCTCCCAGCCTGGCTCAGACTTCACAACTGTAAATGTCAACAGACCAAGGAACACAACTCCAGGTTTATTTTCATTAGTAGCAGCCCAGTGTCATGGTATTTCGATGCTCTGCAAGTGCTAATTACAGACCTTGCCATAAGGAACTTGAAACAACATTTCAGAGCTGGATCCAGCTTTGCAGCTCGGGTTTATCAGAGAAAATGTAATAGCACAGATATTCCAGCACTTCCTACCAACCACGGAGAGGACTCTTGCATTTTCATGCTTGCAGAATTTTGCACCATATAAAAATATACAGCTTCTAGTGGAGAACATCAGATCTGGCCTGGCCTGGAGGTGCCCGCTGGCTGCCCACAGGCACGTCAGCTGTGCAGCGTTGCTGTGAGGGAGCCGGGGCAGCAACTGGAGGCATATTTCCTCCAGTAGCCAGAGCAGGTCGGATGGTTACAGCTGGGAGCCGAAGCCATTGTCTCCATCTGATCCACAAAAGCCCATGTCACAAAGTTAAGACTTAATTCCTTCCACTGAAACGTGCTAGGCAAAACTTACCCTGAACTACACACAATTCATCAATTTGTGCATGATTCTTATTCGAAACTTCAACCATTCCCACAAAACTTCCCCAGGTACCAGCAGAGGTGATCCAGCACCTCCATCAGGACCAGATCTGAAGAGCGTGCTGCTTTTCAGATTGCATTACAGAAATTGTACAGGGCTGAACTAAAAAAACCCTTTTTTTTTCAGTTGTGTTTGGCCCTTCAAGTTCTGACTTCCCCAGTAATCACTCCTGGTGAGAAATTTCAACTGTGCAGACTTGCTACAGACTAATCTGCCTGCATCCGCACATGCACAGCACATTTTGTACTGTACAAATGTCTTTTCCAACATGGATTATGGGCTAATAAGCTATAGGGCTCTGCAAATCTTCCTGGCCTTTACTTTTTAGCTGTCATATAAGAGGCATATTTCCTAAAAGGAGAAACATATGGATTGTATCTATCCAGAACTAGATGATCAGAGGGTTTGCTGTTAAACTGTATTTGGAGAAAAATAAAGCCATCTATAGGAGAACTGTGAGAAGAATTGATTTTTCTGGGGGGTTTTCTCCTGTTTGGAGTGAAAAATATTAAAGGGAAAAAATTTAAAAGTGTTTGTGTTGGAATAAGCTGACCCTACACATTCACTGTTTGTGGTTTTATATCCTTTTAAAAATATTTTCATTGAACTTGTAAGATTCCAAAGTGAAAATGTTATTTCAAAACTCCTTGTTTGCGAAATATTTTAGGCTTTTGGGAAAAGGGACTTTTTGCTTGAAACAGCTCGATACATTTCACCCAAAGCATTTTTCTCCTTCCTTTCAGTCACCACTGCATTTTCAGTTATTTTACATATTGTTTACTGTAAATACTAGGGAAAAACCCCCCAAGCCACCCACAAGCAAGTCTAGTTCTAGGCTCCAAAAGACAGATTTAAAAAAGATGCAAATACCAAGACTTAATTTCTATCAGTAACTACCCATTATATGCAAAGCTTCACTAGCTTAAACTTTTTATCCTAACTTTGACACAAACATATGCCCTTCTGCTAACTATTCATCTAATTTTCTTATCCATAACACAGGCCTCAGAGGAGGGGATTAGTTGGTACCTACATGGATCCTGCCCGTGTAAAGCAAAATGCTTGTAGCCTGAATGTCGATATCGCTTCCACTGGCCTTCTAAAGTATCGTGTGCCTTCTGGTCTCAACATTAAAAACCAACTTCAGTATTTAAAATATTTCATTTTTGCTATGTCAGGAAGAAAATCTACAGTCAGCCGGGAAGTTTGCAGAGTGGCCAGTGCAGATGCACGCGGCATCCTAAGGACACGACCACAGATGATGAGTTCAGATACACAAGCTGCTTTGTTTCTTAAGTGACCCGTGCCAGACCACGGGCACACAAAGCACTATCTTTGCCATATTTCAGTGATATCTTAATGGCCAGCCCTGTCCAGAAAAAACAAGTAAGAAATGAAACAAACAAATCACACACTTCCCTCCGTACTTGCCTGCTCATCCTACTTACTCCATCTCTTCTCTAACTATTTGCTTAATAAATATATTGTTACTTTTAATAACATGCAAGTATCACAGTCTGTATTTTAATATTCCACCCTTAATTCTGGATGCCCAGCTTTTTGTCAGTTTATTGCAGGAATAAGCTGTGAAAAATATATATATATATATATTAATTGATAAAGATAAACATGATTTGTAAGATCAGTCAAATTAACAATCAATTACACACTAATGGGCTCTAATCAATACATTAATTTCACTAAAAGGGGGAGGAGAGGAGGAAAGATGGCAGAGTAATTTAAAATAACAGGACTGTTCTGCTGGTATTAAAAACCAGTGTATAAAACAAAACTGAGCAGCCCTTTGTGGAAGAATGCAATATCCTCTCTCTCATTCTCTCACCTTGTTTCTCTGTATGATGTGGTGTGTGTTTATTAAAGAATAAAAGAGCAATTATTACATTTCCAGCAGATTGCAGGGCCTCAGCCGATGTGGTACAGCAGTGTCAGCCTGCTCTCTAGTGTTGCTGCAAGCGTGCGGCATCCGGCAGCCGCCGTGCACCCCGGCTGCGCTTCCAGCTGCACCCGCTTAAAACTCAGCCCAAGCCCTAAAGAATTCCCTTGCTACCTTCTGGGTGGTAAGGAAATCTCAATTATGCACACAAGGGATGTGGTTAGGGGGAAAAAAAAGGAGAAAGAATGTTTAAATTGTATACGTAAACTGTTTTGTTTTACAAGCTGGAGTAAATCAGCACATTTGTAGGCCATATTTATCTGATCCACTCAATAATAATCTCTCTCAATGAACACCACTGATGTGGCATTTATGCCATTGCAAAACATAACCAATCCCTTAAATTCAATTAAAGCATTAGTGAAAAAATGAAGAAGAATTTTTTGCTTCTGGGCAAGTGACTAGTGCAGAATGGCACAAATCTCTGACACGTTGCTGCTACCAAGTATACACATGCGAGCTGGTATTACAGATGAAACAGCAACAGCTGCCTGGGCTTCATTAGATGTAATCAAATACTCAGTTAATATCCCACGTATACCTAGAATCAGCTCAGCCGTAGGAAGCTTTCCCCGATATATGCACAGCTCCTAGAAATGGATAACTTCTTCCATTAGTATTTGCTTCAAAAAAAAAAAAGGTATCTAATTGACTTTGGCTGCGTTTATGTGCTTTCTACAACTACAGCAATAAATCAGTGTGCTGAGAAGACCATTTCACAGAAAAGGCAAATCTTACGTGGGTATTAAACAATACTCCTTCAGAATGAACTCTGAACTTGTGAAATGAAACTCTGAAGATTATATGAAAAAAAAATCTCCTAATCTGGATGGTGAGAAAAATATGATGTTAGGACTACAGATACTGAAGCTACTAGTTTCAATTAAGTGCAGCCACAAACTATTCACAGCAAAATACAGCCAGTTTGCTTAGAACAACCTAAAATATTTTTGCTCTGTAGTAACAACTGTCCCAATATATAAACATACCCATTTTCATTAAGCACTTCAATTGTTGACAACAGGTGATCAGATTCACAAACTGAATTTAGCAACTAGTGGTTTAGTTTAAATATACTTCTCTTGTTAGTTCGTTTAAATTATTATAAAGTGTACTGGAACCCACACAGGCAAACCAGTTCCTGCCATCATCATCTTCACAGCAGATCAGCCTTTAGCTGTGCTGGGTCATACCCTGCCTCTCTCCAGCTCTGCTCACTGGGCACACTTTACATAAGTTGTTTTCATAACTAAAAATATGAGGGGTTTATAAGCAGGGAAAAGCAGTCTCTTGTTTTTGTTTGGTTTATTGTTAGACCTATTGGACATTATTTTGATTTCTCTGACATTGGATAAATTCTATTGATGTCACTGAACTTTGAACCTGTAGGTACAAGTATTTTCAACATGATCTCTCTATATAAAGTGTGGCCAGTTAGATCAAGCAGAATACTACAGCATAAACCTAATGTGCCTATTAAAAAAATCTCCAGTTAGCAAAAGAAAACATTTACTATCTGCTGTTTGAAAACTATTTGGCAGTGTAAGTTTAAAGAGAATTCATTTTTTCTTGAATACTATTTTATTTACTAATGTGCACTTACACTTTTACTAAATTTGTTATGCTTTTTCAAATTTACCCAAAAGACAGGTTTTTCACAACAGCTCAGTAAGCAGTTTGAACTCTATCAGCAGCCATGGTTTTAAGAAAGCCCTCCATGCTGTGCCTGAAACCCCCCAGGTTTATTTTCAGGTAGGGAAGGCCAAGAACAGCCTTGTGTGTACATATACTACTCTTATGGCAGTACTGGAAAATTAAATAACCAAATGCAATCGCTCGCTTTGCAGCTTAGCTAGGTGCCTGGAATACGCTCATTATTTTTCCCAAGTCAATTAGTACTGTATAACGCCACTTTAAGGCACTTTTAGCATTAACTCTTACTGGCATCTGTCTTCTGACTTAGATACTCCGACCATCTCTGTGCCTTGCAAGCATTATTTCAAGCCTGCCAGGCCTCTAAAATCTCAGGAGTATCTTTGCCTGGTGTTTAAGATGAAGCTTTCTCCCGTTTTATTTCATTAAGCAGGGCAGACCTAAGCTCGGGGCCAGCAGCAAAGGAGGACTCCAGACTTCAGAGGAGTTACGGATCCCACGTAGGAGGCTCCAGCTACAGCAAAGCAGCTGCATTATTCTGCAGCTCCCTCTACTTGCTGCATCCCATCATGGCAGCGTGACAGTTTGCCTCTGTAACCTCCCAATCACTCTTTCATAGGTCAGATCATAAGATCAATATAAACAAGGAAAAAAGAGACATGTACTCTTGTAAGAAAAGCCAGGAAGTTCAAAGTTATAGCTGACAGTCTGGATTTAACTCTGACTGATCTGGGAAACATAACAAAAGTACAGTGGTGACATGAATGAAGGATGAAGTGTCAGACGATAAAGCACTTGGTTTTTATCAATCTAAGTCAAGCTCTCACAATGATTAAACTCAAATTTCTCATTTTACATAGAAAAAACAAATAAAAGGGAAGAAATAATTATTTCATAAATGTTTACACATGAGAGAGCCGCAAAGCTCTCAAATGAATACACTGGTAATTTAGCCATTTTTAAAAATCAGATCAGTGCACTCTGTACAAGAGACATTTCTCCAAGTATGTGATGATACCCAAACAACAACGATTACAGCACCAGACCAGCATTTCCCTTCCAGTTCTGCATGACCCACCTGCATGTACAGCACATGGTGCATTTCGTAAGGATAAACAGAACAGTAAGCACCAGCTAGTCAAAAAGAGAAGACCAGAAACCACACTGCACAACTTGGCTCTTCAAATACTGCAATCAGCACCACTGACAAACGGTCTCAGTGAGCACATACCGCTTTCCCAGGTCCCTGCCACCAAGCCCAACAAGCCTGCCAGCAGGAAACACTTCCCTTACTGTTGCTCTGAGGAAGGGGCAGATGATTGTAAGTTTAGGATTAAATTCCTACACTAGGATCTGGAGGAAAGCCTGGCTGGGATCAGAGAGTTGAGAGTCAGGTCCCTTTTTAACTGCCTGCACACACAGTGACCCAGCGCCCGGGACGCTCCGCAGGCTCTGAGCACGCTGCTGGCACAGGCTGCTCTCACCAGAGGTGAGGGGTCTTGCTGGGCTGACTATTTCCAACTCACTGTGTTCAGGTGGTGATGCCACCCACAACCACATCCTCAAACTCTCTGAAAATGCAGCCACAGATCCCTACAGCTGAATTTGTTATTTGGTTTCCCAGAGGTAGCTTCTGGGCGTTTCACTAACATTTAGATCACATATTCATTACTTAGCAAATAAACTCCTTTGCTATATTGATGGGATGAGACAAAAATAATGTAAGATTTTATTGCGGTTGCCACGACTTCACATGGTTAAAGGAATCTCCTGAAAGAGTTCATTGAGTTTCATGACTCAATGAATATTTATATTGTTTTAAAGAAAAAGAAAACTTGAGCGCCTTGTTTTGCAAGATTAAGCAACAAATGTCTTATATTTCAGATGAACTGCTAAGACTTAATCCTGCAATTCTTTCCTAATCCGAGCAGTCCAAAGGACTACCATGGGATCAAGGAGTGTGTTTGCAGGGTCAGGACTTTCATTTGTGTAGAATGCGTGCAGCCAGCCACCAGGTGAACTCATTTTGCCAAATTTCTAATCCACTTGAGTATCATGGGTTTGAAAGTTCAGATAAAAATAAAATCTAAAAAAAAACCAATCAAACTTTATTGAATTTCCTTTCCACTTAGACAATGAAACAGCAATGGAGAAGACAAAAAAGTGTTCAATGAGACTGATGAAATATGTAATAGGCCCCAGAAATGGGGGTGCTGCTCTTGAGAGTAAAGCAAATACAAATTGACCCTCTTATATGTTTCCCCCTTAAAGAGAACATAAGTATTGATGTCCAGTCACACACACACCTGTGAAATTCCACTGACCTACGCAGGAACTGTCAATAGGCTCCTTCCCTGCCATGATACCAATAATTCTTCTTCTCCTGCTGTTACAGCAGCCCTCCCAGAAAAGAGCAATGCTTTGGTGAAGGACAGAGCTGCTCTGCCCTACACTTGGCTTTTCCTTACAGGCATCAGGGTGCAAGCAAGATGAGAGCAAAGGAAGAAACTAAGTACCTGTACCATGCAGCATGGATCAGAGGCCCTGGCCAGAGCCCACACCCAAGAGCCCTTCAAGGAGGACCTGGGAACACCTTCATTTATGCACTAGATCCCTATGGAAACAGGCACAAGAGCACCTCTGGCATCAGCCATCGAGGTCCCCCAGTTAGCAGCTTAACAAAAGGCTCTGCCACACCACCCCTGAAAGGGGCTGCCCCCATTTCCCCCCACCCACCCAGTGTGCATGAGTGGGGCTCTGCCCCTGTGATGCTGACAGAAGCACAGGCAGCACAAGCATCTCAGAACGGACTTGTGCAGAGACAGAGGTTTGTGACAGAGCTACAAATCCTTAACTGGGGAGGGTGGAGGCAGGGGCAGCACAAGGGCACCTGGGGACGGCTGGTGGGGACAGGCCCTTGCAGCTCTAAGAGTTGCTCCTGCTCCAGGTGCAGAAGTTTTACTGCAACTTATGAGAGGTTTGTTTTGGGGTGGGTTTTTTTTTGCCATTTCAAATAAAATCAGTTGTCCCAGCTACAGTACTTTATTTTAAACCCAGCATTTGCATGTTCCTATCAGTTCAGCTACTTGTTCCTAAACTGAAATAAAAAGTATGTAGTGAAATGTAATAAAGAGGCTTTAACAGGTTTTGGCCATTGTTAGAAAACTTACTTGATTATTTAGAAGGTTTGCTCTGAATTTAAATCATTACAAGTCTTATGAAATCAACAGCATTGCGATAATTTCTGAGGCTTCTGTGTTTCTTGGTCTTTTGAAATAAAAGAATTCATAGGCTGCTTAGTCTGAACACAGCACTTCTGAGTTTGCAAGTACAGCTCCTCTATCCACAGGCTTCCACTGAACGCACAGTTGTGACTGCAGCTGGGTCACAGGGTAAATTCATAAATTAGAGTACCTAATAAATTGTTATTGATATTGTTCAGTTGTTTGTCACCACCCAGAACGGTCAATAATGTCAACAACAGGAAACAGAACATAGCAAAAGCCAAGCTCAGCTCACATAAATTAGCTGAGGAAAAAGCATATATGAAGAGAGCAGCAACCACAGAGTGAATGAGAGGGAGGCAAAGGGGTATCGGAGGATTTCTGTATCCTGACACACCACATTCAGCTCATCTCTCAAATGGCACTTCACAGGGTGCTGCTCAGCAGTAGTGGGAGGGAACAGACGTTGACTTTACTCCTTAGCTGCCTGCCTAAGAAGCCAGTATTTACTGTGAGCTGAAGGAGAACTGGGCCTTCTTTCTGCAGTACGCCTGTAGGCTAGACTCGTCTTTGCATGAGTCAAACGAAGAACTCGGTGTAGCTGGAACATTTGATTTTGCAGACGTGGCTGGAGTGAAATGCTCCTTTAGAACATGAAAGCCTTTCATGAACATATGTCATTTTGGTAAAGATCCTTCTGTAGACTAAAAAGTCTGACACAATCATTTTGGGAAGGCTTAATTTTTCTGTAACTTTTCTTTACGAGTGTTTTCTATAAAAGAAGAATCTAGATCTTGACACTGAGGTGAAACATTAGTTTTAACGATATATATTGATAGGATTTTTCACTCAGCACCAGAAATGCACAGAATTCTTCAGACTGCTGCTGAGCAAGCCAAACCCAGTTTTCAGCCAACAGCAGCAATGAGTGGCAATTCAAACTGTGTTGCCCTTTTTCAACATGGAGTGTGACATCTATGTCTGCTTTTATTTAATACACAATCTTCCTCCATAGTCACTTGAGCTGGTTCTTGTACTGAGGTTGTGCCAAACAACTCATGTTGCAAGGAAAAGCCTGTTTGCTCGACCCTGCCTTTCCTTCTCACCCCACTTCCACCAGTGTGGCCTAAAATGTAGGCTGTTGAGAGACCTCACACTCCTGGGCTGGTCCTTGAAGGTTTGCTCCTCCCTGGGAGCTGGGGTGGCTGAGCTACAAGGAAAGCCAGGGCCCAATGGGGCTGCTGCTGTAGGATTATCAAAGTTTGCACAGACAATATCAGTTCCTAATTTTATGCAATTGAAAATTACCACAACCAACATAAGGATCAAAAAATTTGATTTATGAATTTTAAGTTTACCAAGAAGAGGTTTTTGCCCCCATCGGTTACATTCCTTATGGCTCCCAGAAGGAAACGATCTTTCATAGGCAGAACTAGAACAGCCTGTCATAATCACTCATGCCTAATGATGGATATTTATTGCTGTCACCAGAGACTTAAGGTCTAACAATCCCATCATATAAAAATAAAAAAGAATGTAATGACTTCACTGATCCATTGCTGCTCAATCTGAAGTACGTGGAGAACTTGGATTAATTCACACGTTAAAATTGATAAAATATGTTGGACTGACCTCGGTGGCTGCAGCATGGAGTATTTAGAATACTGGATGTATACACAGACATGCACTTACTGTACTTTTTCTAACTTGCTGCCAGTTTGTTTCAGTTTGGTTTTTGTAAGCTGATGCAAGGTTGTAACTGTGTTAAATGGGAAGACCATTAGGCCAAACCATGCTTTTGAAAATCCTGCCCAAGCACTACTAACACAAAGTTTTGGAGGCCCAAGTTATTTTGGGCTGAGAGTTTGTGGTGGGGTTTTTGTTGTTTTTTGTTTGTTTGGTTGGTTGTTGGTTTTTTTTAAATATACAAAACTCCTATTTACTAGGAGTTCACCTGGCCCTACCTGCTTTAGCAGGGTGGAAGCACAGCCCTGCTCTGAGCACAGTGAGCCCCTCCCAGGCACATAGGAACTGCAGCAATATCCCCACCTGAACAGCAGACACCAGATACTTCCGACCAAACCACACGGAAGTGTTCATTCGTGCAATCGTGATTTTATGAAGATATTCTTTTTTAACTGGCAGATACAGAAACAACTCTTTTAGATGACAGCAGCTGTCAGCTCTTGTTCTTACATTTTAGATACCACATGTGAAAAATTTATATAGTCATTATTCATCTACCTAAAGAGCATACTTGGGTACCTGGAATAGTTTGGGCTATTGAGTGACAAAAAGGCAGTGCATTTGGAAATACAAGTCTGAAAAAATGAAACAACAAGACAAGAAGTAGAAAGCAGGTATATAAATAACAAGGAACAAAGTAAAACTAGAGTATAGATAAGAGGGGACAGTTCTGCTTGACATTATTTTTTCCTTAACAGCAGTGACAACCCTTCTAAAGCACCTGCTACATCTGCTTCTGTTTCTTTTTTCTCTTTATCTTTTACTTCATTAGCAATGTTTTATTGATACTTTATTTTAGATGATAGCTTATTTTGTCCTGTGGACAACCAATGGGATGCCTATATCCGTTTTAAAAGCTTTAACTTAGTTATACACATAGACATGTACGTAAAGACTAAGATTTTTTTATCCTCTGAAACTTCAGGATGCACTAAAAGACTCTCTGCACCCTCACCCTTGGCTAGGGTTATCCACTAATTTGGGGAGTTTTGATTCATGGAAGTCAAAGGACTTTGGATCAGGGCAATAATTTACAGCTCAGTGACTTTGGTGGACTTGCACTCAATTCTCCATTGGTCCAGTGATGTTAGGCCCTGAAGTACAGACACAGCTCTCAACTCCCTGTCATCTCTTGAGGAGCAGAGAAATGCCTGAACTCTTTTCATCCTTTTACCATACATGTCATTCCCTTTTATCTCTAGGAAAATAGTTTCCTGTTATTTTTAGCTCAAATCACAGCCTCATTTTTCAAAAAAATCCAGAGTCTACACTGTTTCTTAGTAGTCCCCCAAACTTAATTTCCTGGGCTGCAGAAGAAAGCTGAAAAAGGTGAAAACACCATTGACTTTTGATCTGTTTTAGTTAAGAGCACGCCGGTTTTCTCAGATCCAGTTCATAGTCCTCTTTTAAGTACCTTAAGTTAAAGGACGCAAGTCACAGCTATGTCAGAACATGCTTTGCTCACCTCTTGTCCCTCCCTCAAACCATTTCTGACCCTGCTTTGGGGGACAATATTGAAAACAGTGAAAATATAACCCTGCTAAAAACATGAATCAAAAAGTCACTGCTTGTGGACATGTTTTTAAAATTGCTTAGTTGCATGGAAGTCCCTTTAGTGCTTGAAGGACTTTAATAAAATTGATTTTCTGAGTATAGCCTTTTAGCAGCTACTGTATAAGCTTGAAATATGAACCCTTCATTGTTGAAAGTGTTTCATTTTTGCCCTGTAACTAATGATCAAGGGAAAGAATGTGTTCAGAATTCTCCATGGTTGCCATTTTCATAATTAAATCGTGCTAATAATAAAGCTTTGCAGACTTTAAACAAACTGGCACTGGAGTGGAATGTGGTTTGCGGTGTTTCATTTAGAGACCTCTGCAATTAGCCCTTAATGAATAAGCATACCACAGTGATAAGTAAGACATCTCTCTCAACCGGTTATTTACCAAAGCACAAAACTGTGACATTTTCATTCTGATGACTGAAAATTATTCTCCAGATTTCTTCTGAAGGCTCTTAAGTAATTTGGGAAGCTAAAGCCCATTAATTACCTTTAATGCCTGATATGTAATGCCAGCAATACTGCAGCAGTCTCTCTGTTGTTTATCCTAAGTGCTCAAAACCAAGCAGCCGAGTCAGTAAAACACACGTAGTTGAATACAAGCTGCATACATTGCTACTAATGCATATCTACTATTTTTGGTAAGACATGCAGAACTTGAAAATACTAGAATCACATTCCTTGCAGAAACACAGCGGCAGGTCACGCTTTTCCCTCCCATACTGTATACTCAAACTAAGACTCACATTAGAAGATTCTTTCTTATATTTGCTCATTAATAAAATATACTTTTTTAAAACAACCCAAGCCATACACATCTCAGGACACTTTATGGCGGTGTAAAAGTGAGAACAATGCTGATGTACATCAGTGAGAAATCCAGCCCTTTGTGACTGAACGCATAGAATTGGGAGACTCGGGTTATTTCACTGCCTCTGCCTTTCTTATAAAAGTAACACACTGCCTATAATAGGAGGGAGTCATTTTTTTCTGGCAAAACTAATTTCAGCAACTGATGAACCAGACCTAGTGGATTCTAAAACCCATGCTTTGGCTCACATAGCACAGCAGGGTATGAGATCCTGGGATTTTTTCCATTATCTTCAATGGGTATTGGCTCTGGCCCTAGAAAGAGAAACATGGTGACTGCTGATAAAAGGGAGTATGGAGAAGAACAGGCAGACAACCCAACAGACTGTCAGCAGATTGTTCTCTCGTATAGCTATCAGAAGGCAACAGGAAGATAATACGGTATCTCCAAAACTAACTGTGTTTCAGCCTAGGTTATCAAATCCAAGCTCTTCTAAGTTGCGTTTTCCTGACAGGATCACAGCCACTACTGATCCTCCAAGGGTGTTTCCTGTCTCTCAAATATTTGGGTAAGTAACTTTGTATTATCACATTTCAATTCTACTTGAGAACTTTTTTTTCTCCTTTGCACATAGTCATCTTTCTTTTCTTTCGTAAAAACCCACAAGAATAGCCGGAAAAAAAAGTCAGTGTACATAAAAACATTAGAGCCTCTGATATATTTTAGGCTCCCTTCCATAACAATCTGTCACAAATCTTTTCCAAAAAGAAATATAAGATAAAGTCATCAGGGAATATGAAATATGGAAAAGATTTAGACATGCAATCTCCAGAACCACAAATAACAGACAACAGTTTTGTGCAGTTTGCAGCAATTCTTGTGGCAACGCTTGTTACAGAAACACTGCAAATGCCAGCCGGGACCTGCCGCATCCCGAGTCCTCCCTGCAGCAGCGGTCAGCCCCAGGGGGTGAGTCTGCACAGGCAGGTACGGCACGTACTGACCCAGGTAGGTACGGAATTACCCATCCAGGTACTTTCTTCTTAGACAATGTAAGACCACAAGGTCTCTAGAGTCACTGCTGCCTTTACAAAATATCTTAAGGACCTGCTTTCAAACTCTGACCAGGCTCCATTACCCAGGCAAACAAGGGATGCTAAGATACGTCACACAATGGGAAACCTGGAAGAAATCGGTATTAAGGGACACAGCGCAGCTCATGGCGCAGAGACAGCCCAGTGCCTCAGTATAAATGAACTCAGGTCCAGCAGGGCTTAATTAGCTCCAGCTCACCACTGGCAGCAAGGCAGTTACATTCACATCAGAAACTTTCAGCTCAGTTGGACACAACCTGGCTCTTTAGAGAGCCAGCTCAGATACCTCTGTGCCTGTAGTACCGTTAATCTGAAACTCATCCAGTTAACTCATGGGTTACTAAATCTGCACTGTAGTTGGACTTTTTGTTTCAACTATTCCTCCTGAAGTTGCTGAACTTCATTCCTCAGATAGGCAGAAATCATCTGCTTTAAGCTTAAATCTACACCTGGCCATCTTATACCCATTTATTATCCTGCTGGACTTGCAGAAATACAGAAAACTTAAACAACATTTGTTAAACACAGACCCATGCTCTGAAGCACACATTCATGTTATCCACTGCATTAAAATAAAATAAAATAAAATCCTTCCTGTTAAAATTCTGGCTACTTTTATTATTAAAAATGGTGTCTTAGTCTCAATGTTGGGGCAACAAGCACCACAGGCTTCTTCTGGAAAAATGTGAAAAATTATTTGTTGTTCTCTTTTTTGTTCTTAAAAATCTCATCTTAAAAGCAGTCAGTGTTCGATTTTTCTACCTCGAAACATACAGAAATGATGCACTATACCCCACACACCAAGCAATGGGCCATCTTTGAAAAACCAGCAATATTGCAACGAATAAACTTACTTTACGACAAAGGATGTCATACCCAGTGATGACAGGGGCAGAGTCCCGGCCCAGGCAGAAGTTGGTATGTGGCTGTGATGACACACGTTATCATGCCAGGCAAGAAGCATCTTGTCAAAATCACACCCAAAGTCCCTTGTGAGTCCCTTCTCTAATAAGGCCAGGCACAGATGGATCAGAAGAGCTCTTTTGTGGGCATCTTAATCCTACCATCCCGTTGATTCAATAGATCCTGGGTGTCAGTAGCCTTGGGATAGAGATTCTTTGGGAATGCTACTTTTAATCATGGGGCAGCTAGTTCCAAGACTATTACCAGAAAATTCATTCAGTTATTATGCCTCCAGGCACAGTCTTTTTAAAAATTTGTGTAAGAAATGAAGAGATTTTGGGAGGTAATGAAAACTTAGAACTTGAAAGCAGCAGTCCCATCATAAAACTAGTACAGCATGGACAGAAACATTTACACACACCTCTTCCAGGCTTGCCAAATGCCAGTCCCTATAGCCAGACAGCGACTCGCACAGCCTGCGTAGGACAGCCTGTCGAGGCTGCACATTCAAGAATCTCCTGGGCAAAACTTACAGCCCTAAACTGGAACCCAAAAAATGAACGAGGTGGTGACATGCTTTATTTATACCAAGGTTGCACCTTTGTACCAGGATAGCTGTTCTACTTATTTTTATTCATAGAGGAGTGCCATGAATGCCTAAAATTACTGCAAATAGCAGTTCTATGACTGATTGTGCAAAGCAGCAAGGGGCAGTAACCTCTAAAGTAACTGCTTCATCTCTGTTATAATGTACAGACTCTTCCCTATTTAAACTTTTTACATCAGACTAAAATATTTAGCACATAGAAATGGGACAAGCAGAAGTGCTTTTCTTGAACAGAAACCTCATACGGTTATTCATAAAGCCAATCGATTGAAGCAGGCAAAGAGAAAACACCTTAGATGGGCTCGGGTGAAAAAAGGAGATACATTGTGTTCATTAAAGCAATATCAAAATTAAATTTAATACAAAGTACCTGAGACAAAAAACCAAAACTATTAACCCCAAAGCCACTAACTATTCATTAGCCAAGTCAATTTTGCATCCCATTATGATTCACAATGTGTAAATTCCCATTGAAATTGATTTAGTAAACCAGCTTTTTGATGGGCCTGAAATTAAAAGGATAGAAGAAAAGATACAACTAATTGAAGAACATAATTTGATGCTTGTACAGGGTGTGAAATTTACTGAGAGCAGACTGGAGCTTTAATTAAAGACAACGGGCCAAATTCACACCTGGGATAATGACTGAGGAATTTTGCTGAGGTCAGAAGAATTGCAGCCACTCCTGATAGGCCTGAATGCAGTTCCTGGTAGTGGTCTGTTTTAAAAAGGAGCTAGGGAAAACAGGTTGGTTGGTTTGTTTGTTTTTTATAAAGTGGAAAAAAAAAAGGTGAGAAATATGTATTTCCCTTTCTGGAAGTTATCCTGACTGGGTTCAACCTTGCTTTACATTGAGCAACACTGGGAATTTCTTCCTGCTCATAGCTGCTGAGGGAGACAAAATATTAGATGAGAACACTCCTGCTTGGACTGCCAAATTAAGAGTGATGAGAAAAGCTGAAGTTTCACAGGAGAACTGCCAGGAAAGATACCTGTCTTTTTCTTTGGGAGCAGAGAAATAAGACCGCAGGGTAAACTAGAGCTTTTGAATAAGGCCTTTCCATTCACATACCAGGGACATTCAGGCTGTTTGAAACTATTTCATCACTTTTGATTTGTCTTGTAAGATGAAGCATCAGAGCACATAAAGTTTCACAATTGCTTTGTGATGAACATTTAGAATATTCATACTTGGAAATCTGATACTTTTATCAATTTTACACCATTTGAAGTTTGCTCTATGAAAGGTCTCACCTTAAAGAAAAAACAGCTGAAGAAATTATAACGTTCTGCACATTTGTGTAGAAGAGTACACATTAGGACACGAAGACATTTTACATTCTTTTCCAAGGAATGGTAGGACTGAGGACAACACTTTAGCAATTTTAGAGTAGGAAGGCCAGGATTAAAAATTATATTTGGGCCACTTCCCTATTCTAAGAAATAGAGGCTTGAGCCACACGCATTAATTTCAATGTATAGCTGCTTGAACTGTTCATTGTAGATCCAGATGATGAATTCTGCTTATTTTTGTTATTGTACATAGACAGTAAATAAGCCAACATCATCTCTTGTTTATGTTTTATAGTTGTTTATTAAATCATGTACAAGCAGGAATCACTAATTATTAATCAGAGGTTGCTTGGCTGATTAATTCTCTGCATAGATATTGCTGTTCCCAAAAATCATCTGAACCTAAATGTCTCTCAGTGAAGAACTTGTAACCAAATGGTTACTGGCAGCATCAAAAAGGAGAATCCGTGGCTGACCAAGTCTTTAGGATAGTAAGGCAAAATAATGCCATGTTTAAACCTAAACAGAAAAATTTAACACTTGTTATTTCCTATGGCTCTTCAGTATGAAGCTAAGGAGTAAGCACGTAAAATGGCATGAGGAGAGCCAGCAGAGCAGGAGTAAGTTCTGGTTTACCAGCAGCAGTGTTTTGTGTTGGTTCTTTGTCTCACTTTTTGGTACTTCAACTGATTTAACACTGAGCTTTGTCTTGCTATAAGGTCTGTCTTGCTCAGCACACTGGGATGCACCAGTACAGATCTATGGAATAATTTGCTCGAGAAGGCGGCTCTTTTTAGAGTAATCATAAATAAACAGGATTACAATGCTTAGCCTTGACACTTCATGACTAGTCCATGTCTGAGATACTATCTGCAGCCACGTCATCCATCTAAAGGAGTTGAAGGATCCAAAGCCATGTGAGGAGAAAAACATTATTAAAACAATCTTCTACCATAAAATTCCTATGAAGTTTATATTCTTGGTGTCCAACACTCAGACAGACAGACTGGGATGGTGCAGAGACATGATCTAAGCCCACCACTGCACGCATTTACCATGCAACAATGGTATGAGCTGATTTGGATTGTTTTGCCCACATTATTTGAGCACTAGCAACAGGGTTTGCAACAGGCCTTAATCAGGTGCATGACAAACAGCAATCTGCGTCTGTACAAATATGCTCTTTAACTGCTCTGTAAAGCTTTAAAATACACAGCAAAGTCTATAGAAACAGGAACTTAAAAGTTGGAGTATTTGGAGCACAGCTCACTGGCCCACAGTCTTTGTCGAGTAAATCTGCGCTGACATGGATGCGTTTCTACCTTTATCTGCTGGTGAGGACCCTCATCTCCACAGTGAAAGAAGGTATTCTTATCCAGAAAGTACCACCAAAGTTAGGAAGGGGCTGAAAGGCAGTGAAATTCAGTACTATGCAATATCTGTTTGAGCTCCATCAACAACACCCACATAAAAGCTGTTGTGCAGGAGCAAATAAGAAAAGTTGAATTCTTTGCCTAGTGTAATTCACTTCATTTATTGACTTTTTTCCCTTTCGTTTGTCAGTGGTTCTGAGATGCCTGGCATTCAGGATGATTTGTAATGTAAATTATATAATTGTACTTTCACATATTTTAACATCAAATGGAATGATTGACTACAGAATTTGAGCTGTCTACAGGTGGGGGTCAATTATCATCTGAATAATCACACTGCCACACAAGAATAGCATGGCCATGGAGTGTGACATATTTTTATCTCTATGCATTTCAATGAAGTCAGGCTGGTACATAAAAGGTTATCACCTAGGAAACATATTTTCCTAAGCACAAGTTAAACATGCAAGCAAGATCAGCATAGATATTCAATTTAGCCAGTCAACCCTAACCTATTAATATTTTAACAAAATCCAGTGAGGATAATTTTTTTTCTTTGATCCCATTTCATTTGAGCAGCCTGGAAAGGGAAGAAAAATTAAAAACAAAATAGTCAAGCATACAGAATGAGGTTATGTATTAAGTGGGCTATTTAATGTTTTTGGCATATTATAGCCCTAGGGAAAGTGTGGATGGATTTAACAATCAAGATCTGTGTTCCCTGGGCCCACAAAGTTCGAGAAACATAAAATAATCTATACTTCTGAGCTGACAAATCTTACCTGACACTCTGCTTCATCTCACTGGGACTCTCTAGCTCAGCATTAATCATATGTTACAGGGAGTAAAAAGAAAAGTAAATCACGCTAAGCTGGAAAGTGAGATGGAAAGTCTTTGGGCAAAGCTTTTAATCAATAATACGTGGGATAATAACCAGGAGCTATTGTTTGAATCTTCAGATATGAAAAGGCAGCAATGCAAAACACAAAGCAACTACAAACTGCTGCCACTTCAAAGGGGTCTGATGCAAACAAAATCAGTTTGGTTTGCCCTCAACCTCACCACCCCCCCTTGCCAGTCCACTAGCAAAATTCTGTATTCATGGTGCACCAGTATTTTGATCTAACTCCAAAACTGCAATTAAAAGTGTGTCTCTGATCCTAGAGATAGATCCAGAGGATGCAGTAGTATCATGTGCATTAATTTTTGGGTGTCTAACTGGAGATCCTTTGCTACCCATTGAGATTCAGCGAATGTTCCAAAAAAGGTCTTATGTCTCACACTGGACAATCCCCTGCTTTCCCTGCTAGCTTCTCTTCACACAATTACAACCAAAGACACAGAACAGGCATTACTTTGCCCTGAATTCTACCTCATTTCCAAGTACTACACCTACCCTCACGTTTGTAGCTTCCTTTCCCTCCACTCCTCCTCATACATTAATAAAAGGAAAAAAATAAAGTTTTAGTTACTTGTCTCCTAAACATTGAAGAGTTCTTTAGTTTATGTATTTCTTAGCTATTTAATTCAATATGTGGTTTAAATCAGAATATGTGATTGAATATGGTGGAAGGCAGTACAACTAAACCAGTCTCCATGGGCTGAAGGCTCAGCCATGAAATAACATGGCTGTGATTGATCTGACCTCCAGCTATTCATACAGCTCAGTTCATGACCTCTAACTTTCCTCGCCCCTTCAGTAATGTATGTAATAATATTTGGTTTGCTGGGTTACTAACAGGAGGTGGAGACGCTAGTCCTACCTCATACTTTTGTAATTATTATTATTATTTTAGGGGGTGGAGAAGAGAGGGTTACAGCTCGAGAGTGAAACCTAACCCAAATCCAGTTCAGGCTGTCCATTAATGCAAAACAGTTTTGAAACTGTGAATGGAGCTCCAGTAATTCCTCCACTGTTGCTCAGCAGGAGCTCAGCAACACACAACTTGCATGACTACGGTTCAAAAAAAAAAGTCTCACAACCATGAAAATATTCAGGGACCATATTCACAAGCAACCCTACCAGTGAGGCAGTATTTTTTTACCGCTGACTGTGTGGCCACATTCTCTTCCTTTTATTTTGTCTCTTTTTTTGAATGCAAATACATTTTTTGTCCCTTTACTTTTTTTTTTTTGCATACGAATAAAATGAAAGATACTTAATAATGGTCCTGCTCTGCAACAAGAGATTTTTCTGCTTTAGACACAGTGATATCTGTAGAGTTTATTTTTTAAATAGTTCTTCTCTTGAAGACAGAAAAAATCTTTCAGTGAGAAAAATCATTTTGACACATTTTAAACTTTTCAACATTCTCAGAATTTCTCACTTGAAATAAATAAAACAATAACCAGAATTTTAAAAAAGTTTAAATTAATCAAATTTTTTTTGAAGGGTTAAAACAGGCTACTGGAAAAAAAAAAACAATCCTGTCTGCACTTCCGAGGAGATTTGGTTGGCTCATCAGCATCACCTTCTATCTTTGTTTCAAAGCTCCCCTTTCAGTTTCCTCTTGTAAAACCCAGTGTAAACAGGGACAGTCCCAGTGAATTCACACGTTCCTAAAATGAAGCCAGTTTAATGGCCTCATTAAGCCACAATTTTTTATTAGTAGTTAAAAATAATTTGTAACAAACTGTTTCTCTGATGGTTGTAGACTTTTTCTGTGCCCATCATAAATTTGTAAGACAAATGAACCCACGTTTGCTACCGCATTGTCTAAGGGCTATTTTGCACTTTGTTATCGTACCGGCACCTGCTGGCTCACTGCAAATACTCCTTCAGAGGGTCTGTCACTCCCAGCGCGCACCTCCCTGACAAACCGTGTTGGTGACAGTCAGATGATCTCTGCATCACCCTAGGCCAGAGCAGATCCCGCTCACTGGGCAGGAGCACACCTCGCTTCTTGGCGTTGGCAAAGGGGAAGGTGCCCTTTCTGCTGCCTCCGGGGATTCCTGACGTGCTGCCATTCCCGCTGTCCGGCCAGGCAGCTGGATCATTGCTGGACCATTCACAAACGCTGATACACGCTTTCCTGGAGTTTGATTTTCCAGGTAACACCAAACCAGAGAAAGCAGTGATCCTCTGCAAGGAGTCACTGCTGGATTGGCTGGTGTATGGCCTCAGCATCACACAGCACAGACTATAGCTCTGTGTTTTCAGTTACTGTAACACCAGACAAGTTTCCAGTCGCCTAGCACGCAGCTGACACAGCTCTTCCTGAGACCCAAGTTCAGGAAGGATTCGAGTCCTATACATTTGATTGTTCTTCCATAAAATAAGGCTAGCAATCTCTTTCAAGTGTTTTTGTACTGATGGTAAGCAGAGAGAATTTGTATGCACCCTGAAATGACCATGCGGAACATGAATTTTATTAATTTTGGTAAGTTATAACGAGACATGAAGATGTCAATGATGTTGTGGCAATTCAGAAGCCTCAATTTTCCAACAGAACTTGCACAGCATCACCCACAGTGATTGCTTATGTGTCTGCTCTTGCCCCAAATGGTGACCCAGCTTTTTCAGTTCCTGGGGCTTTAACTGCAGAGTGAGTGACAACAGGAGATGCAATTCCTGCAGTAATTTATTAATACCTGCAGACATTGATCTGCCCATGCTGCTTTATGCAGTGGGATGCAGGAAGTGACACCAGGGCAGGTGCTCTCCTGCACATGGCCCTTCCAGACACCTGCCCGGGCAGACCAGCACACAGGCTTTGCTGGGTTGCAGTCGTCCCCTGTGAGCATCACCAAAGCATCACTGTTGCTATTAGGGTGGGGTGTTAATTTTTTAAGACTATGCAAAAAGGACACACTTTTGAAAACAACCAGCAATTTCTTGGCCACTTCTCCCTCTCTTGTATTTGTTCATGTTCTACAGTGGTTCCTATTATAGAGTCAGCATTTGTTAACAGCTACTTACAGAAATTTCATTTAAAAAAGGAGCCATCATTCTCTGATGCTACATTATAGTGAGAGCTGGCATTTTCATGATGACTACTATATATTCAAAGCCACCATTTCTTAATTTGCTAATAGATATCACTCCCCTGCAGCCTTGGTTTCATTTGTAAGAACTCCAGTCTGTAATGAACCAGTCAGGAAAGCGCATACGGGCAGCGCTTTTCTGGGTGCAGCCAGAAAACTCATCAGAGTTTTCTGCTGGTTTTTATTCTACATAAAGGAATATCTAAACCCACTAATGTCTCTGAAACTAGAATGAACTGCTTACAATGAATAGATATGAAAAAAATCAGTTTCTTTCTCATACAATCAGCTTTCGTATAGCCTTTGAGGAAAGTGATAGTGCTGTCTGAATTTAGGCCCAGTGAAATGCTGAAACGGTTAAATTTGACAGTGTTTCCTGTTCTAATCTCTACAGAACTGGACTCAGTAAAGACTAATGACCAACCCTTTGAACCTCCAAGTCTCCTAAGGTTTAATTTGTTATTTCTGAGGAGGAAAAAAAGCATGAATAAATAATAAGAATAAGGGACACAGCAACCAGAGACAATTCACCAGTGTCATTTACATAGACGGCAGGGTTCTCAATTCCTGTAACATTTGGAATATGGAGAGTTAATAGAGACTGAAGAAACAAACACAAGTATTTAAGTCTGTAGTGTGGTATGAGTCAAAATTCACCTGGTTAAAGGAAAGGAAAAGAAATAGCTGAACAAAATAACCTGTAATATTTTTCAGAAAATATCTATTTGTGGGAAATAAAACTTTTACAAGAACATACCAGTTCTGACAATCCCTTCTGCAGGAGAGTTTTGTTCGGTATTCAACTGAATTTCTTTTTTCAAACCTAGAAAGCACAGCACTGTTGTAGCAGTCAGAACAATCATTCAAAGCGTGACAAATCTGGGTTTAAGTCCTTGATTCAAACCAGGGACTTCAAACTGGATCTTTCCCATCCTAAACAACTGCACCAACAGTTAGGTTTTTGCTTATTCTGGGCTGGATCTATGCATCTCTTTTGGTTTTTTATTATATTTTTTATTATATAACTTTGTTTCATCCTTATAAGAATTTTTTGCTACAGCAAAATTTTCTGAAGATGCAAAAAGCATTTTGCAGGAAGAGGGAGCAGTGCAGTAAATGCAGTGCTAGAGCTTATTTTGCTTTTATTTAAACACTTTGTGAGGCAGTGAAAAACCGGAAAATTACAACAGTGTTGTAGGAAAAAGGCTTTGCTCACAAAGCAAATTTTCTTCCTGAAGAGCAGTTTATTGCAATGTAGAAAGCTCACTAATTGGATTTACGACAGCCAAGCAGTGACGGCAAAAGGAATAATGTGAATAGAGAAAAATAAATGCATATTAAATCTTACAGACACCTACACATTTCCCGTGCTTTCCTGAAGAGATACCAAGTACCCAGTGTTTCCAGATTTCTGTCGATTCTTTGTTTACTCGGCAAAAAAGAGAAGGAATGTGCTTACATGTGAAGTAAATAACCAGAGTTGCCTGCAATCAGCAGAAAGGCTTCTCTAAGCTAACATGGAGATGGCTGGGTTAAGCTCTAGAATACAGAGCCCATGGAGATAAGAAATGCATTGTGCTGATGTGTTGTACTGACTTTTCTGGAGCTTAAGTGCACGCTGAACTGCTTTGCTGAACCAGGTGAAATGAAGGATGTAAGAAATTCCTAATTGAAATACTTCCACAATTTTAACAAGGCTCTCTTTAGACAGTGTTCTGAAAATCTGGTATTTATTTGCCTTGCATACCAAGTCATCTATACATTTTACCCTCCTTCATACACTCTGGCAGGACTGCATCACCTTCTAAAATTTAGCTTTACATCTTGAGGGTTGCTGTATTTCTACTGTTCAGTGCAGGGCTGAATGAACAGCACAGTCAGGGTAGTTCTGTATTATCTTGAGTTGCAGTGTAACCTATCTAATCTTGGCAGGCATAAATGTTTTAAAACATAGCTGAAATTCTGCAAAGAGTGCTACTGAAAGAAAGTGTCACCTCGAAATCCTGCACTTATTTCTCACTTTCATTTGGTGTCATAAAAGACCTCAGCATCAATCATTAACAAGCTATTAACACATGCAGCTGATAAAAGCGTTCAAAGTCTGGTCAATAACAATGACGGAAATTCCTGTTTTACAGCTGGTTTAATCTAAGTCTACAGAGCCCAGGCTGGTTATTTTCTTGGCTAAGAAGTGCTTCTCGGTTCTTTTGCTTTCATCTCTGCCTGTGTAACACGCACAGAGGCTGCGTTTTCTCATCTCTGCCCTGCAAAACTAGCCATTTCCCTCCGCTGCCTTTCCCCCTCGTTCTTTAAAAGCAGTTTGCAAGCGAACGAGCCAGGAAATGATTTCCTTCAAATGCCATATGATTTTAATATGTTATTACCTTGTGGCGAAGGTGCTATCAAAGGAACCAGAAATCTCAGCTCAATTTGCAATTTGTAAACACAATAAAATAGTGCTTATTAACAATAATGAATGCACAGGCTGTAATTCAGTCGGCATCCTTCAGAGGTGTTCCCTTCCAATTCTCTAAATTGTACCAAAACTCAGCCGTGCTTTTAGAATAAATAAAGCCAGAAACAGCTTTGGCTATCTGAACAAATCTATATTTAGCATTTTGTAATTCACTGGTTTTGATCACTCATTTTGTTAAATAAAATCTCTGATGTCATGAAACCTGACTGGCTGCTCAATTAGCTCATTACTCTGTGTGTTACAAATGTCCCTACGGCTTTTGGGGGGGTGTGTGTGTTACTGATCATTTTGTCATCGCTCCCTGCTGCTACTAACACTTGTCAATAATTGTATTTACTTGGCGGTAGTTTCTTGCCTCTGTGCAAAGGAATTTAAGGATTCAATATATAGAAAATGACATCACTAACAAAACATAGGCTCAGAAAAACATAAAAACACCTAGACTCCATCTGCTCAAGTGTGATACACTTCAGAGCTCCCATTTCACATGTAAAACAGAATATGATTTATAATTTATACCTAGTTGGTGCAATCCTTCTTGAAGAAAAAAAATTCTTTGATGAAACACTGGCTTTATGTTATCATAGAACTATTGAGAAAAATCACAGAACATTCGGCAATTTCCCTCTACTACAGCATCATCTTTGAAGTTTAGAAATTTATATTTTATGCACTTTTCAAATAAACTGTACTGCTGAACACAAAGACAAAAAAGCCTACGTGTGAGTCAGTGCTGAAATGTAATTACAGCATTAGCAGCGGTAAACTACTGCAGGTATTTACAGACCTCCAGGTAACAGTTAAGGCCCAGTTCTAATAAGATTTTAAATATTCCGTGTAGTGTGGAATTTATACATTTTCCTTGATTTATTTAAAATCTATAACACATGAAAAAAAAATCAAAGAACAAAGGCAGAAGCGATGCATTTCCTAGATACTGCAGAACCACCATTCTTGCCTGTAACTGTGATGCTTTGTATTAACAAAATCATGGATTTTTGAGAGCATATCTGGAGCTGAATCTGCATCCCTCATACCTGTGAATCACCTCAATAATTTGAGCAGTGATTATGTGTAATAGGGTGAAATTCACTTCTGAATAAAATAACCTTTAAAAGGTTTAAATCAGACTTCTGCTGGGTCATGGGCTGAGACTGCACAGAAATGAATTACGTGAAAAGCCATTTCAAATCTACAGGATTATTTATTAACATAAAAGACATACGATCAAGGAGCAAATGGGGATGTAGGGTGTTGAAATCTGCAAGGATCAATCTCTTGATCATATAGGAAAGCCACATGATCCTTTCCTTAAATTCTGTAATTTTCAAAGCACCTGTCCTGTGATGTCTCAGTTACAATCCTGGCTGCTGTGCTCCAACAGGCAGAGAAGCCAGCACAGTTTGTCTTTGCTCTGACAGGTTCATCAACATACTACAACTGAGAGAAATGCTGCACTCCTACTTTATTTTCAGTCCATTTACTAAAGAAATGCGTCACTCTGGTGTGATACATTTCATGCCGCTGGCTAATTTCTAAGGCTGTGCTGAGTGGTAAGCAGAACTTTAAGAAAGGACCAGCCTGGGGTGATTCTCAAGTATCTTTCCTTTTTGCTTGCGACAGAACTAGCCAGAAGAGCTATTTGAAAAATGTCAAAATATTGTGGGTGGGTTCGTTTGATGAAAAGGGTTATTTTCATACAAATAGCACTTTGAAAAGCATCAATTAAATTTCCTTTAGTGAATCACCAGATTTGTGACGATGTTGAGACATCGCTTCTTAATACACTCATAGAAGGTGGAGATTTGAATTTGCTTCCTTTCCTAACAGCCCAAAATAAATGAAATATTTGCAGTGATGAAAACAAATACAAAATGGAAAAAAGTCAAAAGCAAAATTCAAAAGCTTTTAAAATCTGACTTTAGAGGATTTTTTTTTACTTAACTAAAAAAACCCAAACTACTCTGCAAACTAGGGGAGAGGGGGGAACTTAGGTGGATCTTATGCAACTTCACTGGACTGGGCAGAGACGCACTCCCCTTCTTGTTCATCAAGAGGCACAATTCAGTCCAAAGGGGGGTCAGGACAGCCGGGGGTACAGGCTCATTTCCTTCCACAGGCAGCTGCGGCAAAGGCCCGGCTGCAGGCTGGGCTCCCGAAGGCGTGTTACCTCCGGGGCTGCTGCGAAGCTCTGGGCCGGGTGCCATCAGCACAGTCGAGCTGAAAACGATTACATTCCACTGAAATTGTAGTTTGTTCAAATTTTACAAAAACATCTCTTTATTGATTTAAAGAGTCGGGTAGCAGCATACAAACTCCTGCTACATCTGGCTGGACTTTGATTTTACTATGTGGATCCCAACCCTCCCGTACAGAACGAGATTTGCAAAGGGTCCTGATCCTAGAGGACCCAGGCACCCAAATACTGTTGATGCTCAGTGGCGTCTGTGAGCCAGGTCATGACAAGTGACCAAATTGGGGTGCCCTAAGAATTTTTACCCTTCATTTGGAAGCTGCCACCTGCTCAGCTGGGACGCTGCTTTTCAGGCTCTCCTTGTCCACTGCTATATGAAGTACAACAGATTCACAAGCGCTTTCATTGTGCTTTGAAATCTCATCCACAGTGAAAACTACTCCAGTCCCTGCGAAATCGGTGAAACTCTCTCAGAGTTGTAATAACCCAAAGGTATTAGGGGGTGTAAGGCCAGCCAGTGTGGAAAATGAGAAGGTGAATAATGCTCATAACCAAGCGTTTTATACAAAGCCTTTGCAAGTGTTTCAACTTGTGCTTTGTGAGTCAGCACACTCACTTACATAAAGATTGGAGACCACAACACGAGCCTTGCTCTCCAGATGAGAAGTCTCTGCAGCAAGGTACAGAAGCAATCCACTGCCTGGTGACATTGTGACGTCCAAAAATAAGCAAAAGCAATGCCAAATCTGTTAATTTGATGGGCAGCATTACAACAAGAGGAAGGAGACTGCATATGAAAATGCTGCGGCTTCTCCTCCTTTTCTAAGTTTTTAAATATTAAACCCATAATTCACATGCTTGCAGCTGTTCCACCGAATGTCTCAGCCTTACAGAGCAGCAGCTTCTGCTACACACCGGGGACAGCCACCGCCGCAGCACCTGTACCTGGGCAGGCCACCGCCTCCTGCGGGGCGATGACAGTCCTGGAGGCTGATGTCTTCATGGGAGATCAAAGGAATTCTTGAGGGGTCAGGAGAGGATGACATGAGGGTCGGACAGCCGTACTGCTTGAGAGCCTTTCAGGCAGGTGATCCACTTACACTGTCATTTTTGGTCTATGTCAAGCAAGCATTATTTCTTTATAAAGTGGCTCTGGCTCAGAAAATGCCTCCGCATTACACCGGCAGCTTTCAGCCGAGTGCTTGGTGGCTGGGTTTTTACGTAAACGGGATCTGCAAGGACTGTGAAAGGAGCCAATGTGCTCCCACTGGCGGGCAATGGCTTCAGAAGCCTTGCAAGGGGGTATATTTGTTTACAGGTGATTATTCCTCTATAAAGCAAGAATTTAGTGATTGATTTAAAGGACCCAAGTGCTAAAGGACTTGTCTGAAATTACTAATTTCAGTAGGAACTGCAAGGATTTTCTCAGACTCCCTATGCATTTCATACAGAAGAATTAGTTTTAGTGATGATCCTTGAAGGCTTTTTTTGTTTACGCCCCTATAAAAGTCAGCCTTGATTGAGTACGATACCTCCACCAAAAAATGTTGCCAATTTACTACCTCTAATTCAGGTAAACTTCAGCCAGCCAAGTCAAGCTAATGGAAACCTGTCATACAACCTGACAGATTACTGAATGCAAAGTCTGGTCCTGTCCAGCCTCTGCTACTTCATTTCCAGAGAAAGAAGTTTGTTAATTCCTTTTGAATGAACCTTTTGAATCTGACTGCAGTCATGCTCAAGACCTAGGGGTGTTTAAGCAAGTTTTTGAAAAGCCAACCAAAACCATCATTAACTTCAAAACACTAAGACAACATTAACAACTCAGACAACTTCAGGAGAGCACATGATCATTAGTTAAATATTGTTTGCATTCGCATTTCATGGAGAAGGTAGCCTTCAACATAACAAAATTGCTGGGCGGGAGTGGACTTTAAAATCACTGTCCTCTTCAAAGCTTTCATGGTTTTAATTTCCTAAGAACTTGCCATTGCTATTCAGAGATGTGCAAAACTTTTATACGGGAATTCTAAACCAGGAGAAGCGAATTTAGTTCAATTTTGATGTAATTTTAATTGAACCTGGTCTCATTTATGCTTTCAAGTAGAAGTCATAAAGAACTCACTGGTTGCCACACAATTTCTTTTTGAAATTTACCATCTCTGTCTTTCATCTCTCTCCCTGCTCTGCTCAGTTGGTTTGTGTGGTCTTTTGAGACCCTAAACTAGAACCAAAGTCATGGGGAAATAAAAGTGGCAGTTACTTTCATTGAGGTTCCCAGCCCTGCTCTGAGACCTTACCATGAATTTTTAAAAAAGTTAGGTAGCCTACTGTGCATCAGGAAGAGAGAGTTTAGAGTTATGTACCTGAACACTTTGAACTGAAAAGAGGTTTTATTCAGGTGAAGAAGAGAGCTGCATTTCTGCCATTTACTTCATTTCAAAATAAATCCACTATCCAGGGTAAAAATGCATTTTTTCCTTACACTGCTAAAAGGAAAGCGACATCTGAAAAATATTACTAGCCAAAGGCCAGATTCTTTAAATATTTTGTGAGAGCTAATACTGTTATGGTTACTTATGTGAGTATTCTTGTCACAAGGGTGACGAGTTTAACTCGCCCAGATGCGTTTCTCTGCTAACAGTCACACAAGACAAAAGCTAAAGCACAAAACCTGGTCTCTCACATCTCCAGCTTTCATTGATTTTAAATGGGTGCACGTGTCACTGGAGACAGGATTTGCCCCTAGCTGAGGACAACTATAATCCATACACTAAGATGCCTCAGTCATTTAGATCTTGAGTTTAAGCAGCCTCTTATATCCACGCAGATCCATGCTACTTTATCAGCTCACTGCTGCTCATTTCAGGATTGTAATTTCAAAGAACATGAGTTCTCCTTTGTACCCATTCCAATGTCTCTAATTTTTTACATTACCTTATTTGCTTTCATTTTATCCTCCACCTACACTCTACTTGGCAAGTTCTGTGACACAAACACCCAGCTAAAGCTGATTTCATATGCTTAGACAGGGAAACTAAATATTACTCCCCCCCTCTCGAAAAAACAATCTGAGAAACATAGGGTGTGCATAAGCAAAGACAACTGATCTAAGTCAGTCCTTCTGATGCTAATCTTACTGCAAATAATATGTGGGGTACATGAGAAAATGTCAAATCCACACTACCTCACAATTGCTGGCTTTCACTCCAACTTGAAACGAATCCAAGGAAAAAATACAAGGGAAAGGCTGAAAGTTCGATCGTTATTTAGAAAGTTTAAAAGAAATAAAAATGTAGCTCCCTTGAAACTATGTTAGACGAATAATCTCACAAACTCCCAAAATAATATCAGTGTCTACAGCTATTAAATTTTATAGGTGCACAAAGAATGCAATTAAAACAGGTTATACGGAAATCAAATCACTCCTTCTAATTAAAATATAGAGAAATACCTTATACAACATGGAAAGTTGCATAAAATTATTCTTTAAAACTAGAATTTTGTGATTAATAAAATAAATCTAGACTTTCACTGAAAAATAAACATTTCTGAAATGCCTCAGACTTGCATCCAAACATCTTGTCAGAGCAAAGTGTCGGTGTTTTTAGCACAATCCTATTCCATTGAAGTTAAAGTAAGGTGAGCGTCTCCGTGAAAAAAAAAAATCACAGCACATAAAGCACTTTCAGAGTCAGCATCAGAGGTGCGTTTACTGCAAACACAGAAATGTAAGGAATGAAATGGAGAAAAGCGTTGCAACAGTTTTAAGGAATTATTTTTAGAACTTTTTCATTGGAGACCTACTAACCATAATGTCTAGTTTTCATACACAGCACACACCAGTGTTTCATCTCCTCTGCCAACTGGATGTTGCTGCATGTTTCCAGTCCCTAGAAAGTTTTATAAAGGCAAAATGAACTTTACATGACTGCTCTCCTCTGCTTTCCTTCCCTTGTTGGGTCCTATCCTGCCAAATCCCCCGAGCCCACCAACAGCTATCAACTGCGGGGACCGCGGGTGCTACGTGCTCCCGCCCCAGCATCCTGCCTGCGGGAGCTCTCAGCGCCGGTGCCGCTCGCAGGGCAGCAAGCACGGCTCGCTAACGTGCGCAGGATGAGGCCCTTAATCACTAACAGCTCCTCTGGAAACTCTAGCAGAGATAAAAAGTACAAAGACACTGTTGGTTCCAGTCCCCTTATTGAATTTTCATTGCTTCTTTTATTGTAACTATGAATTCAGTCCATAATGTTATGTGTTCTTTGTTCTCCAGCCTGACATACATTTTAATACCCAGTGCAATATCTATGCAAAGACTAAGTGTGTTCATGTGTAGGAGAGTTAACACTTCACTACAAACATGGTTATAGTTAGAGATTAAAAGCAACACTTTCAATGATTCTATAGCTTAATATTTCCAACTCCCATCTCCTTCTGAAGGTCCTCCTCCCCTCCTCTCCCCCCCTACAAAAATCTCTACACGAGAAATGCTGAGCATACAAATTATATCACTGACATCTGGAAAGAGACATGACTACCCAAGTAAAAAATAAACCCAACGGAGGTCATGGCTTTAACAGACTGTCGCTCTATATTTAAACTGATTGATTCATACAAAGACATAATTATAGAGAACATTGGAATCAGCAGCTCCCAGCACTCAGGATTGCAGGCACAATCGTGTTTACAAGAAATATATTTTAAAGGCTACGTCTGGCATAAGCTAATTGATACACTCAATATTATGATACACAATAATTTCAACTTAAATTGTGAATAATGCCTACTTATTTTCCAACCTAGATAGTAACAACTTTCTTTCAACTGTACATGACCATGTATCATTTTTCAGGAAATTCTTTGCATAAAATCTATTGGTTATGCAAATAAAAGGCTTTGGAGAATAATGTACAGTAACTAATTTGTATAATCAGTTTCCCTCAATTCAGCGTGATAATGATATGTAAAGCACATCACTACAGACTGTCTGTGAAATGAATTCTGTCTTAATATGCTAGTCAACTAGCCACTCGACCTTTGCACAGGCTCACTGTAAGAGGAGCAGAAAAACCCACACACATTCTTTCAATTTCTAAAGGGAAATTCGACTCTAGCCGTAGAACAAAGAAAGAAGAAATAGAAGTAAAAGAAAATCAAAGAAAAAGTGATTTGGATTCAAGGGGATCAGATGTTTCATTTATTGCAGGTTGGAGACCTTCAATCAGTCAAATGAAAGACACATTTGTATTAAAATACCTACAAGGCAGAGAGAAAGCCTTGATCAGGTGTATTAGATTTAAGTTACAGCTCTCTTGCTGAGAGATGTGAACCTACCTTCCAGTCTATCTGTTCTCAATATTGAAGGTTTTCTGTGTTACAAACATTAGATGAAAGGTAGCTTGCTTGCCTTCCCACGTATCTGCTGGATATTAACTGTACATTTGAAGCGTACGCTACAAGGAGATGTGAACTTAGTGTGCACCACAGAGTCACCCACAGAAAGGGCTGCTGAAACCACGTCAGGGATGTGACACGGACTGCAGTGGGGAGGCTCACCAGCAGTGAGGCCACAGCTCCATCGGTCACTAAGAGCGCGGTGTTTCTGAAGGTAAACCTCCTCTTTGCTTCAGTGGGAAAGGTGCAATTTGTCCTGTGACAGGGCTGTGAGCCCTGTTACACAGGCGGAAAAAGCAACATCACAGCAAGAGCCCCTGCCCTGGTTCCTGCTGTGTGAAGACAACAGCATTTGGCTTGCCTTCTCATTACATATTGTGCAGGGGTAACAAGCCAAGTCCTGACCTCGTTCCTCACTTATCACACCATCCATTCCTCCCAAAAACTCCTTGAACCCACTATGCTTGCCTAGACACACAGGAGAGCATCGAGGCTGATGGCACAGGTCATGTCTTCTACACCTGCAGTCCTAGGATGATAATTTTGTTTAGCTTGTCTGGAGGAGGGTCCCAAAGTGCTTTATAAATTGATTACTGTTCCTTGTAAAATACTGGACCAACATTATTCAAAAATATTTTATCTTATTAATGAGTTCTGCTCAGAGTAATTATTGGTTTTGATTAAACTTTGGCAAAGATCAGTTAGATCTTCTGCAGTTAATTTTCTGCAGAGACAGAGGCTCCATTACTGCTGGTTACATCACTCATCTTGATTTGGGAAACCCAAGTCCAACCCTTGTTCTGACTTACCCAGAGCAAGGATTCGAACCTGGATCCCTCCTAGCTGTGTCAGTCACTCCTGTCCCTGCAGCACTGCCTCTTCTGGCAGGGCAGCAGCTTCTCTCTTCTACGTTGTCCCAATGTGAGGGACTTAAAAAGACCACAGACACTGGAAAAATTGTCCCTTAGCCTGCCATGAGCTCACGCAGACCCCACGTGCGGGCTCAGGAACAACCAGGAGTTACTGCCAGCACAGGTTTGTACATAAGCTTCAGACGCAAGTACTGGTCATCTCAACCCAAAGACAAGTTCTTTCCGCCACTATACAGAACACTTCAGTAATTTAATAATGAGATTAATGCCATAGGTGCCTAAACTAGGTCCTCTGGCAAGAGAAACACATCACACAAATAAATTACATGTGTAAGTTTAAGAGAGACTTTTTCACTGGGAAGCCTGCTCCTGCATGCTGTTTCTCAGGTTTCACCCTGATGTACAACTATAACATTCCAGAAAGTAAAACACCACAAATACAGTCTTAACTCAGGCCTCAATTTTAAATATTAGCTTCTAATATCCAACTGCCTTTCTAAACAAGCCACTATAACTCTGATCCCTGCTTTCACGTATGCATAGCTGCAAATACTGCACAGGGGTATGAAAATTTTAAAGCCATCCTGCTTGTTAAATAAAATATCTGTCATTGTAAAGTTTAGCTGATCTTTTCATTTATCTACCCATAAATTCTCCATCAGTCCAGAAGAGGGGTTATTTTTCTTTTATTTCCTTATTTTTAATATTTTATTTTGAAATAAAAATAAATATCCCTCCAATAACATTTGAATAATGCAGTCACTGTTTTGGAGCTTGTCAAAGGGTGAACAGACATAAACAGACAGAGGACTTGAATAAAGCTTATTTTCCTTTTATTACACCTATTTGTTTTTTGGATTAAACAGAGGACCTATAACAGTATGACTTCCACAGCTGAATGGGGGAAATCTACACAGATATTTGTATCCTACTTACGTAAGATAACACATCATACAATTTCACAAGTGGATTACAAAGCAGCAGCCAGTACATAGCAGTACAGCTGATAAACTAAGATAAATTCTGCATCTCGGATATGGTATTTCATGTACAGTTAAAATCTGCTTGGAAGGAAAGGAGCTATAACGCAAGGCTCCCTTTATATCAAAGTGAACAAAAGGACCCAATATTGTGCAACGAATTCCACAGGGGCTTCATTCTATTTATACTGAAATCTCTTTCAGGGCACGGACATTTAGTGGTTTAGCTTGATATGTCTTTTTTCCATTTACAAAAGATCAAAACATGCATTTCTGTGCCTAAAGAACTGTGTTTGAGGTTAGGGGAAGCAGCCACAGAAGAAGAAAGTACAAATTCTCCACAGAGTGACCCTCTGTTACACACTGTTGGGTCTGAACCAAAACACAAGATGGTAGCAAGGGTACTGCCTTGCCTTCAGGAACGTGGTGCACTGGAAGGAGGACTCATCAGCCTCCTGCTATGCTTGTTCAGACCATCTCCATAGTGCTGGAGAGCTATTGCCCAGAACTGGGTAAGATGTGGAGAAAAGACAGACCATTGCTATTGCCCCTCCAAATTCTATTACAGAAAGCAGTGACATATCATCTAGAGAGGATGAAAACAGACCAGTGCAGAAAAGCCATCACGCTATTCCCAAACCATCGAGGATGCAGCTACTGGTATGACATGACAAAACTCTTGTTTAGAAAAAAACATGCTTTGCTGTGAAGCGATGCAGATTTCTCTAGAAGCCCACTGACCTCAGTGGTGCACGGCCAAGCCCTGATATTGTCATTACAACACAAGCATCATTCTTTGAAATCCTTTGCAGCAGCACCCACTGTTGTATCACTTACAGCTCTTGCCATTTGCCTTCTGAACAATTCTGATCCAAGGAACAACAAAAGCAGCAAGACACCCCAAAGCAGTCTTAATATTTCTTAAGCAGACACATTATTTTTACTCAATTTTCTGAGTATCTTTGCTAACACATTTCAAAAATATCTGAATGTCTTATGAGGCTATTGTCCAAAAAACATGAGACTATCTGCCTGACAAACACCCACTGAAGGCAACTATTTGCTGCTAGCCCAGAAACACCATGCCCTATGAAACTCAGATTGAACAAGTGAAAGATCCCCTGTGGCAGTGTCTCCGATGGAGTACGGATCAACAGCAACCACTGTCAGAAAATCCTGCAGTTTGTAAGGAGGGCGCATGAAAGCCTCACTTCTGAATTACCTGCATGCAGCTCCTAAACCCAAGTCTCAGCCAGCACTACCTTTTGAAGGCTGCGGGAACTGTGACCTCCCCTGAGGGAAAGGTGAGCAGAAAAGCAGGTAGGAAGTATTTTCCAATGACCTTCTGTGTTTGAGCAAGGCCATTCAAAACTATGTTAGGAAATCATGGTTTTACACATCTCCTAAGCTTTTAGCAGGGCATATGAAATCCTGACTCAAGCACCATTTAAAAAGAGAAAGCAAAGAAGAAAAGGTTTGCCTAAAAAGGAACCTCAGGTTTTTACTCTACATTCTTTCAGTTCACATTCAGTGCAGTGAAAACAAGACTGTTCTCAGAGTTTTTAGTGGTGTAACCTACATTTTCTGTCAGTTCATTTCACACATGAGAACATTGTCAGCCTGCAATGAAGACAGAGAGATGTATGGACGCTGGCAGTCACGGAGGGGAAAGCACTGCTGTGCTGTGCCAGCAGTGCAGCATAGGTACAGCCTTGCTGCCAGGCCAAGGTTCAGGGTTCATTGCCATCACCTCCTCTCTCCCTGGACAAGCAAAGCCCATTCATCTCCTGCCTTCAGAAGCAACGGAATGTTTGAAAGGGAAGATTGTGCATTTGGCATCTTTACTTGATTCTCATCTCAAGGGGAAAATCTGCTTCCACCCCACGTGGACATTGATCGCTAGAAGGATGCTCTCATAAACAAAATGCTGGAGGCCATGCAATCTTCAGCCTCCCCTTTCTCCCTAGCTCCCAGCAAGCCAAATGTAATGCACAGAACAGGAGGTATGTAAGCTGGCAAAATGTCCTTGAGTGCAAAGGAGATGTGTGAAAACATACCATCTACACCAACATGAACCAGCAATTCTTGCTAATTTGCACATATTGTTTCAGGGATGCAGTTAAACATTAAGAGTGGAATAATCATTTTCTAATCACAGCCTGCCAAAACAGGGCAGAAAGACAGCTCAAACAAACAGAATCTACCATCTAATCTAAGGTGAATCCAATTTCTTTTTTTATTGAATATTAGAGACTTTTAGGAGACTGTAACCTGCCCTGACATATGCCTCCAATTTTTCGTAAATAATCACAGTCATCTTTGCTTTGATATAGAGATATGTGATAAGTAAGAAATATTTTCCAATTCCAGTTTGTTAAAGTGGAAGCCAGACTTTCATCCATGCCAAATTGTTGTATCAGAATATCATCTCAGAAATATCTGGAACTTCTTATAATCTAAAGGCTTTAGCTAGACAACATTATTGTCTCACTTGTGGCCATTTCAAAAACAGAATAAAATGAAAATTAAATAATGGTATCAGAACCTATGACATAAGGGGTTTTAGGCCAAAGCAAATTAATTTATATCTTAAAAATAAATAAAGGCCTTACTATTGCAGAACAACGTTGCCACCACACTGCAGAGCAGAGCTATCAGATGCTGTCATGTCACTGCCACTTCCACGTAGAATGTCACATCACCTGTACGTAAGAGATACATTGCATAATGTTACAGATGGCACAGCTCATAAAAGTCAGGATTACATTTACTAAAATCAGCTGAAATGCTTATTACTAGATTCAACGATTTTCCATGCAAGGTGACCCGAGCTGCTTTTTTCTGAGCAGTACCATGATATGATTTTCCTGCTGTAGAAAACAGCTACAGGTAGTGAGGGGAACCATTACTGTGCATTGACACCAATTATTACAGACACCTGTTCTAAAACTACATTCAACAACCTGGGTCCTCAGTGTCACTATTTTATTCACTTTCTCCACAATTATTCATGCAACTGCAGTTTTGTTTATGTGAGGGCTGGAGCAATGGCTGCTAGCCTCAGAAATCATTAGTCACATAGGAACTGTTGTGTCTGAGTGTCAGGGGGGCCCTTTGCTTTTACACTATCTGTAGGCAAAATGGCTGCGGACAAGGCGGGGATGCCAAGAAACCCCCTAGTAACATCATCTTCCTCCATTAGCCTGGACTTTCACCCTCAAACAGAAAAAAACCTAAATTTTTCACTAGCAAACCATAACCCAAAATGTGTTTATGCAATAACTGAGTTGTTATACATAAAATAAAGGCATTTATGAAAACAAACCCCTCAGCTTCCTATCTGGAGAAGAGGACTGCATTTGATGGCCAGTCTGAACTGAGGGCTTGCCACCCTGCCACTGTGTGTGTATATATATATATGTACACGTACATATTCCTCTAGCTACATGCATTAAATATAAAATCTCACACACATATAATGCCTAATTTTTCAGAACAAGAGACTAATGACAGCAGAGCAGGTGTTTCTTGGGCATACCCCGATATGGCTGCCTTTTTACAGCAGGCCAATGCTGAGGGCACAGAAGCAGTAAAGGCGCACAGAGCTGTGGAAAACAACCTGCAAGTCTGAGGCCATAACTACCCCACATTCACACAGCACTGGGTATTTCCCTCTGCAAACGCTGCAGTGAATACTCACGTCGTCCTGGCCAGTACTAATTAAGTACCAGTTAGCTCCAGTTTTTCCTGAGGGAAAGACCTCTCAGAAAGCGCGGGCTCTGCCCGGGCCCGCCCTCGGCCTCAGGAGCGCAGCTGCGCTGGGCCGAGGGGACACCGCTCTGGCCCTCCCCTGGCCGGCCCGGCCCTCCCCTCCGCCCGGCCGCCTGCCTGAATAGTTTATATTTATTTCTGTCTCTCTCCTCCTTTGCAGTGGCGGGGGGGGATTTAACCTTTTCCCAATTC
>NW_010315343.1:59198-67041 GCF_000700745.2 Antrostomus carolinensis
AAAAAAAAAAATAAAAGGCCAATTGACTTCTCAATTTTCTAGTGGCCAGGAGAAGAAATCAGGCATAGGGCCGGGAGAAACTCAATTCTCCAAAGCTCTCCCCACCCCGATTTCCAGACCCGCAGTCTCAAGGGTGCTGTGTCCCCTACCGCTCGCTCAATTCCAGCCAGGTATTATTTTCTCAGCTCTGAACGAAGCAAGAATTCATTCTGCATTATTGATGACTCGGCGCTCAGCTGCTATGAGGGCCTTTGGTTCACTGCTTCCCACTGGCTGTCACTCATCTGCTCCAAGAGCTCCCATTATGCCAGGGCAGGCAGCTCGCTTTCCTCTCTCCCCAAACATCTCCCTTTTATAAACAATCAGAAGAAAGCAACTGAAGCAAATACTCAGGGACATGGAGCAGTGGTGAGCCTCGCCCCCATGAAGGCATCGGCCACGTGAACTTGTGTGTGTAGGCAGCTGAGGGACGCGAAGGGCTGTGAGGGAGGGAGCCTTGGAAAGGCTCAGGTGCGGCTGCCACAGGGGAGTCAATCCATATTTTTATTGATCCCTTTTGCTAGCAAGTTAAACATAACGCTGAGACCCACATCATGACACAAAAACAGTTCGAGGCAGACTGAGTTTTCTGAATTCTTCTGAAGTAACATATCTGATCCCAGAAACAGCCAACCCTGAGTGCGCACCCATCAGCCTAGGGGTGTGAGGACACGTGTCCTCACAGGGCTGGATTCATCTCTTCCTCTTTCTGTTCTTTGCCTCTTGCCCTTCTTTTTTTTTTTCCTTTTTCTTTCCTTCTTCTCTACTCTGAACAATTATTTCATTTTTTAAAATCTTGGCGCTGAACAAGCGCAGATCCACGTGCACCCACAGATAGGGAGGTCATACAGTCGTAATTAAGCCTCAGCGTGTTTCAAGTAGGGACGCTGGATGCCAGAGGTACGTTTAATTAAAGAACATGCACCACAGATCTAGTAATTAGCAACTCAAATTTGCATCCATAGCCACTGATGATGCAAAATACATGCACAGTTTTTTGCAGAAATCAGTTCTGTCCGTCAATGTAGAGTTGAGTTGCAATGCAGCTCAAGTCCAGTCCCCAAGATTTCGAAGGTGCCCCTTAACCAACTCATTTCCCCATGCTAACTAGCGCATGGCTACTTGCTGGATCAGTGCTTTGATCCAGGGATGTAACTGTTTATAAAGAAGTATTCCACTTTGCGTAGTCCTAAAAACAACAAAACTAATAGTTGTCAGCAATTTTGAAGAACAGGTTCATAACTAAAAAGCAACTGTAATAGTACACTGGGTCTATTCTAAATTAATTGAGAGAAACCTTAAGCTGATTTTTATGATACAGGCCTAGCATGATGAGTGGGTTCTTCTATGGTTTTTTATGTAATCCTAGGAAATTTTGGGAGGAAAAGCTTTTAAAAAACTATAGACATGTAGTATTCAGACAAAGTGTTAGATCTTACATTTAAAAGTACCAAAGGAAGTTAAAAATTTGTATTCAGGTTCATACTCTTCTCCTTCCTAGAGCCAGAGGGGTTGAATCAGCAGCTCTCCTCTGCTTGCAATAGCGCAAGAAAATAACTTTTAAGAATTCTATAATTATGTATTTATTTCTGTGAGTATATTTGTATTATCTAAAACTGTCCCTGTATTATTTACAATCATGAATGCAGAATGGGAACAACAGTAGAAGCTCTCCTAGTTGCCCAGTTTGTGGATGTTTTATATAATGGATTTCTAAATATTTGGCAATGACTATTCACTAAAGCCTTGTAGATTTTTGCTTCCCCACCCTCAAAGCACTCTTTGTATTCTCCATGCGATACCTGACAAGCTTATGACTAACCTTTGAACCTCTCTGTCCAAACTTCTTACATTATGAGTTTTAACCATGTCCTCAAACTTGTATAAAACAAGGGGTGATAGGGGTTATTTGAACTGTTCACTGAAAGACAGCAATTTAGAGAAACTTTACAATGAAATTCTACCTTGCTCCAACAGTTTCAGTGATTGTGAAAAAACACCTAAAAAAAAAAAGTTAAGCAATTTCACACAGTGGAAAACAGCCCAGGGCACAAGAAAACTAAAACCAAACAGTTTGCCGTCAGTGCTGTAGACTGTGTTCAGTAAAAACAAAAGATCAAACAAGTTCTGTAATCATTATATAAAGCACATTTGCTATGGCATGTGAAGAAAACATACTTCCTTCCTAATACTAATTAACATTAGAGAGTTGTGGGCTGAAATGCAGGATAAAAATAGCTGTTTAAACTAATCACTCAGCAAGATGTAAATGTTACACATAAAGTATACCTAACGGGTTGGAATATTTATCCCAGAAGTAAAGAAAGCTTTCACTACTCATGAATTATGAAAGTTTCTCTTCCTGCCTCACTGCAGCAATATACGGACCCTTTACAAGTATGTGACCACTCTTCATAGATTGTCTACAGTTTTCCTTATTTGTAAATATTAAAATGTTTTTGTAGCAGCCAAAGTTGTGGGGACCACCAGAGTCTCTGAAATATTCCTGAGCATAAACTGTATTAAAAAGTTCAGGATGCAAAATGTTATTGAAATATGTTTCAATAGTTTCCTAGTAACATTTCAGAAGCTTACTAGTAATGTCCCCTAGCAAGAATTCAGGGTAGGATAACAACTGCAGAAAAGGCGTTGAAATGCGCAGTGCTTAAGCATTGGACATTTGAAAAGCTAACACTTTCCTGTCTGTTCAGAGGGGTGCCATATTTCCATCCTCCAAGATTTTTAACCACCTGTCGAGCTCCATGTCTAACTCAGATATCAATGAAATATATTCTTGATTAACAACAGTGTTCTGCAGGACTCGGCTGAAATTCATGAGCAGAGAACATGAAGACATCTCCATGATCACCGCCCCTCTCGTCACACATTCGGCTGCTTTGGCTGGATTCAGGAGCATGTATTTACCCAGTAGAAAACTCAGTGCAATAAAATACACTTGACTCTGGTTACACCCAGCCTGTATGAACAAAACTATTAGAAAGGCAAGAATGTCCACCGGCTGCCAGGCTAATGAAAAATAAAATGGTGGGTTTTTTCCTTAATCAACCAGGGGAAATAAAACACCCCTCTGAGCAACTTCTGTAATCCCAGGCCAAAATCAGATCCCAAACTCAAGCTACCCGGCACTCCAATGTCCTGCTTGAAGAGTCACAGGAGTACAATTTCATCTGTAAAGATTAAATAAAAGAAAACAGTCCTTCAGAGACAGAGAGTACAACCCAGGACAGCACGTTCTTACGTCCTCTTCCAGGACTCTGTCAGCAGATTCTTTAGGCCAAAGGAGCAGATGAGCAGGAGCTCTGATGGCAAATCTTCAGGAGCAAAGACTTACCCTGACAGAAAGGGAAAACTGTTCAACAGCACTGTTTTAAGATTGCTCTGAAATGACAAGATAATTCAAACAATCTGGCCATGTAAACTGAGTCACAAGGCTCCTAGGCCAGCCAAAAAAGCACCCCAAAAAAATCAAAACCAAAATCACTGAAATTTAAAAAGCAATTAGTCATAATGAGTTCGAAACCTTCCTTATGACAGACTCATTCCACTGAAAATGGAACTGCTCAGGGCAACACAAACACCACCTCTGCTCCATCTTAAAACATGATTCATACCACTAAGTGCTTTGTTTCCCTCTTGTATCATGTAATGTTTGGACTTCTTAAAAGGGTCATATTGAATTAGCGGGTTCACCTTGAAACCACACAGTGGAACAAAAAGCTTGTGCCAAACGGCACTCTGGAGGAGACCAGTCTGCAAGAATGCAATTCTCATCTGTTCAGTAAGAAGAAGAACAAGTGTCGTAACAACCTTTAAATGTTCAGGTCCAAAAAAACACAGATCTCCACCCAGGTCTCCCTCAGCTTGCAGCAAAGCATCCAAAATGTGCAGCTTGCATTATGAGCACCAGGCAGGAGAGCCTGCGGGGAAGCACTGGGGGAGCTGTATATCTAACCACAGACATATGGCGAGGATCAGCTATCAGAGACTGGTTATATGGCTGTCACAGCTCATTGGATTTCTTTGTCTTTATCCACTGTAAGCATTTAAAAGACAGCCCTGTGTTCCTGTGCCTAAAATTATTCAGTAAAGCTCATATATTCAGCTTCTAAGGGGGAGGGAGCAGGGAAAAAAAACTCAAAAACTTGACTTAAAATAGCATTAAATAGTAGTTTTCTTTAGAGGAGTTGAGAACAGGTTATGGAGAGAGTGACAGTGGTGCTAACATCTTAGAAGGATTTGTTTACACATGTGACCTATTTGGTGCATTGTCTCAGGCATGTAGAGCTGGAAGCATAACAACAGATAAAAGATAACAGCTTACACTGCTAAAAAACATTAGCCATTTCAGCCTCTCTTGTACAGCTACAAATAGCTCACTTGAATTGCAGAGGGAAGATTTTTCCAGCAAACAGAATCTGATCCAGAAAGTTCCTCTGAGGAGGAATTTTTTCCAAACTATAATGCAGAGCATCACTTATGAAAAGAGACTCTCAGTAAACATTTTGCAGCCCTCTTCTAGGGATTGACATTAATCTAGTGAGGCTCAACACTGGTTTCTGAGACTGAAGCCATGCAGACCCTCTGCAGCTTCACACCTCACAGCAGGGAACACTCAGGATTTCTGAGCATTTTCTCTGTTTTACAGAATAAAGAATAAATTAGAAGCAGCATTTCAATATGGAAGCAGCCTGACTCAAAGGGGGCCTGGCCATCTATTCTGTGATGCAAATGGATACGCAGGATGATTATTTCTGGGCTTTCTTCTGTGTGTGTGTGCTCATGTAAAAAGTGTGGGTGCTTTAATGAGCATCTTCCTTCCCCAAGGTTCATCACGTTGATGATAAATGCCACGGAGACTTTGAAAGTCTCATCATGGTCCATGATTAAAAGAACAAATGGTGCAGTAAGATTTTCATCAACAGAGTCTGCTTCTAATGTCATCTGTCCATGTGCTTCAGTGCTGCACATCCCGTGTTCTCCTTGGATCAACCGAGACAACGCTGCAGCACCTCCCTGCAGGAGGTACCAGGCTGCCCGGCGAAAGCCCTGTACTCCCCAGGGAGCTCTTCCAGAGCTGTCCACTCAGACCACAGCAAAGCACCTACACAGTGTGAAACAGCGAATGAGTTCTCATTTGGGAAACTGCAAGGGGAGGCCTCAGGTTCTGCCTTTCCTTTGTAATAAACAAACAAACAAACAAACAAAAAAGGTGGTGGTATTATTTGCTTCATCACAGTAGCGAAGCTGTCAGTGCGAGCAGCAGTACAAACACGCAGAGCAGAGCCCTTGCCCCTAGGAGTTTACAGTACGTGAAAAACACAAGGGACAGCAGCAGGACCCAGGAAAACCAGGGCACAGAAGCAAGTGCAGGCAGAGCTGGTCAGCCTGCCAGGCACCGCTCACAGAGCACCAGCAGCCGGACCACTCACACCATTATTCAAGAGAAAGAGAGAGCAATTTCCAGTGTAGTAAGATGGGAAGGTTTAAAGGAAAAGAAGACAGATTTTGAGGGAAATCCTCCTTAGTCCAGCTAGTCCTCACTCCACAACTATTTCTCCATTTCTGTCCTTCCACCTTATTTTGCCCTTAATCTCACTGCACATTCTTCCTCTCAGCTCAAAGAGCAAACCCACAAGGGAGCCAGATGTGCTGAATGTATGGATATAAAGAGGCAATCTGCATAACAACAAGAACCATGTGAAATAATCTCATTTTTCCCATCTTGCTTCTATTTTTTTTCCAGTTGGAAAAAAAAAAATAAAATAGAACGAGTTCATGGTCTGTTCTTTTCAAAGCAGTTTCATTTTCTTTAATTCCTTCCTCCACCTTTCAGGGTTTGGATATAATATATGGCTATATAAATACTTTCCATCCACATACAGGTAAGCATGACTGTTTTACAGCTATACTGCAAAGTCTCCAAATGATACCATCAGAAGTGAAAGACAAGTGCCCACCATGGTCAAGCAAACGTTCAAATTGTAATTATGCTACACAGAGTCCCATTAGATCCCCTGTGAGCACAGTGTAAGCCCAAAGAACTCGGCAGCAGCAGCAGCAGTTCACTTCTAGCAGTTTTGAGAAGAGAGAATCATGAAGGAAAGAAAAAAAAAAAGAAAATTATGGGTCTGTTAACGGTAAAAAAAAAAAAAAATTCTCTCTTGATTTATGGTGGTAGAAGCTCACGGGAGATCATTAATACAGAGATAAGGCTCTCAGTCAGGATATTTGGATACACAAAGAGGAATACTATCTTAACCTAGACCACACTTTCCTCTTAAGAACTGGTGTTCTCTCCTGTTATATAATCAGTGTGGTTCACCAGCTTCCTGCACTCAAAGACCCAAAACTGGGAGTAAAAGGAATCTCCACACACAAATTTCACCCAAGGGATGCTATCTTCCCAGCCATATCAACAGTGAGGAAAGTGGCTCAAGAAGCCGAACAAGTATTAGAGTTTAACTTCAGGTGCTCTGAGTGGTCTCTGGAAGAACTTCTCCCTTTGCCAGGTAAAGGGACTGGGCTTTGCAAGTACCTTCCAACCATCACTGTGGACTGTTAAGCACTATACAAGTCTGGCCTCAGCCGTGGGTGCTGAAGACCTACAAATGTAGCCAAAGAAAATCTGGTCTGCCGGATCTGAGCCAAAGCCAATTGAATCAAGTTTTGGACCAGGCTTTAGGAATTTTTGTTATAAGACGTAAGAAACTGGACCTTCCCCTTGTGCTATGCACCACGCAAACGTACCCTGCAAGACAGCCGGCGCTGCAAGCAGCCAGCAGGCTGAGGAGGGCTGGAGAGGAGAGTGGGCGTTACACTCACAGCACGTTGGTTGCAGGGCCACGGACAGGAGATGGTATTTACTTTAAAAGCAGCTAAACATTAGAATTTAGTGCCTCTGATCATTTTGCTGTTACCAGTGTGGTGCTTCTACCTCCAGTCTACTTTATTCTGTTCGTTGTTCAGAACAGACCACCACTGAAGTTGTCATTTAAAAATATTTTCCACTGTGATTAAACAGCTGCTGCAGTCAAGTAGTTCTATCTTCTATCAAAGTTTGTAAATCACAGTATTTTAAAAAGATGCGAGAAGCAAATAATCTGGTATATAATAGTTATTTGATTTTTTACATATGTGTAGAGAAAATAAGCACATTAGATCTCTAGCCTTTAATTAAAAAATAGTTGGGAGGAGGGAGTAATATCTTAATAAGTAACATCTGACCAAAAAGTATTTAGTAAATCATACCCTAAGTGTGGCCAAAAACTGTAAGATTTACTGCAAGTAAATCATTAGTGCTATCTGAGGCTGAATAGCTTCCATCTGATTCCTATACGAAAATACACTCCATGGAAGCGCAGCCTTGAACTTCAAAGGACGTGCAGGATGCTACTAATTTCTGTATCTGACAGTGTGATGCAATGTTTGGATTTGCATCTCTGCACTTCAAAGTGTGGCGCTCTCTAGATAAGGTCCCTGTTTATTTTGACATGGATTCACAGAGGTGAACAAGAAAGCAGCACCCAAAACAGATCCCCCCAAAACAGAAACAAAAACCCCCCCCCAAAACTCGCTCTGTTTGCTTCTCTCTGAATTCAGTAATGCCCTGGAGAACAAGGATTACAGAGGAAGAGTACAAGTCATGGTTGCAGTACTTCAAGTAATCTCCAGTGTCCAAAACACAGTGTCAACATATGGTACTCAAATGCAGATTTAGAACATCTTTGAAGTAATATTGATTGTGACTAACGGGTAAAATGTAGACCTAGCTGCTTCCCCCCCC
>NW_010315343.1:67066-122559 GCF_000700745.2 Antrostomus carolinensis
CATACTGAGGTTGTAAAAATTTTAAGTAGGCAGATAGGTGTTAGTGCATCTTTATTCTGTGAATTATACAGAATTTTATCTACAAGTTACTACCAAGATGAATTCTGATGGTCCTTTTGCTTTTTCCCAATGTAGCAATGCTGCGATCCTACCGTATAATGATATAAAAGCTTTAGCCATAATGACCCTATAATGACACTTAAAAATTCATGTTGTATATATGTGCAATTTCTATCACATTAGAGACCTTAAAGAAAACTCTAAATGCTGGCATATGATCACAACTGCAATCAATTCCATCAAAATACATAAAAAAAGTCTTCTGCAACTATAGCTCCTAGAACTGTTCTCACTTCCCTTGTATAAAACATCAAAGTATTTTTCAATACCAACAGCTGCTGACCAGGAACATATACACAACTGTTACAATTATTTATTTATAATTAATTAAGCACTGATCATGTTCAGCAAAAACATTTGTGAGGAAAAAAAAAAGTATCTTAAAAATCTGACAGAACAGCAGTGTTGAGGGGCAAAAGTGTAAAAATCTGCAAGATGGAAATCCAGAAGGAATTCCCCAGCATTTTGAAGCACTGTGTAACGCAGGTTAAAGTTACACTGTATGATCCCACTGTCACTAACGTTTCCAATTGAGCAGTAATTATCAAGTATCCCATACCCTAGTATATACTGTCCTTATAATTAAGTTTGCATAATATACCACTACATTAAAAGGATTGGCTTTGTATTTAATAAATCTTTGATTTTTTAATTTATTTTTTTAAGGAGAAAAGAGGGGGAAAAAAAAAAATCTATCAAAGCTAACAGGACTTAGATGATTTGTATAATAAATATCATATGCAGATTTTTATTTCCCAATTCAGCTGGAGACCAATGTAATATTTTGAAGTTTGATTAAGGCAGTTCAGCCTCTCAAAAGTTCCTGTTTCAACATTAAAAATAAGTTGTGTGGCACTGCCCTATTCATTATTTATTTTTTTAAAAAGGAATAGCAAGTTTCATTTGCTCAGTTAGAAGACCAAAAATCAAATCCTGTTCAAGGACGGAATTCAGAATTAGCATGCTACTTCTTACTCATTACGATTAGTTATCATTTGCTCAGTGCAATATTTACACATATTGCCAAATCCCTCAGTCCTTCCTTGGGTGAAAAAGGTCAGTGGGAGTTTTGAGTAAGTCCTTCAGGATTTGGGCCATATTGAATTAGAAACCTATATAATTCCAAACATTTTCTCTATTATATAGAATTCTTGCATACTTAAGCAACTTTGTATTTAGAATGAATCTCGGAGCTTAAACGCAACTCGCATCTGGATTGTAGATTGTGCTTTATATTATACAATCGGCAGTTACTGGAAATGTTTGTATCCTTTACTGAGAAAGAATGATTCATTTCATAGAAATTTTCATCTGCTATTAATCTTCCAGGATATAGTTAGTGTTCTGATATTTTCAGATATTGTTTTATGGAGGGATTTAAAGTAGCTCTCCCTTGGCAGCCTGCAAGATTACTCAGTGATTATAAGCAACTCAATACTGTATGACAGCATTTCCATGCAAGGGACTTACAATCATGTTTCATTAATTCGGCTTGAATGAAGCCTCATTTCAGGCCTTGAGGAGCTTAAGATTTATGTGAAATTAATAACATAACAGATGTCTTCACAATTTGGTTCCTCTGAAAAAAACCAACTGATTACTTTGAAAACTTCAATGCTTTAAAATGCAGACTGAGGGAGTTTTTACTCTAGGGTAAAGAGTTATTTCGTTTATATCAACCGAATCTTGGAACTAAGTGGAATTTAAATGTCAGATTTATATTAAATAGTCATATTCACCATTATTACATGTAATAAACAAAAGCCTATTACTTTCATTAATAAGCAGTGTTGGACATTTAAAGTAAAGCTTTGAGAGATAGAGTCAGCACCTTTGCTAAGCAGTAGGAATAAGTGAGACACAGGGGAGGTAAAAGAAGAATATCCAGGAAGCCCTGGGTTTTTTATCTTTGTTTCTGATAATTTAATCATCTTTTCCTCATAGGAAAACAAAATGCATCTGTGCTCACACAAAACTCCCCACTTTATAAGAGTTGAAGCTGTCTCTTGTGAATGCACATGCCTAAGGCCAAATGCCTTCTTTCTTTCACAGGACACTTTAAACACCAGCTTCTCTTTTTTTTTTTATATTTTATTTTTTCAAAAATTCAATTCTTTTATCTAGTCTTCAGCCACACTAGGTGCCTTGCAAGCTGAATTTTAACGCATGCATGAGCAAGGGGTTTATCTTTAAGGAAACTGTCTATGCGATTACTTCTCCAAGTCCAAAAAAAAAAATAATTGAAATAAAAATTATCTCTTAGCTTTGCTTTTTGATCCGATATGCTGAAGGGCACGGGGAACAATGCATTTTTGATTCACACACTCCAGTACAGCTGATAGGATAGTCACTGCGATGGTTCGATATGCAAATGTGTTACATTAAGGGTTGAAAAACTGACACAGTGCAGGATATTACAGCTAAGACACTATCAGCAAAATCATAACAATTAGCTGTTTGATTGCTGCAGACACGGTTCATGCACCAGCCTCACATTTATAATGAGGTATCCCCTGATCCCTTTCTTGTCTCGCCCCACCCTCAGCACCATGTCCACATTGATACGATGCTTTGCCAAGAGGTAAGGGCTCCGAGATAAAGACAAAATATCAAAAGCATTAGTATAAATTACAATTGGGCATTATTAGCTATTTAATTACATGAGATATCAGAGTGGAGCTTGCTGATTTCATGCCTGTGTTTAAAGTTACCATGGCAGTATTCCTCCCCTGCGAGACGGCATCAGGAATTATTGTTAGCACATGCTAAAACAGACAAAGCAATGTATTCTCGCCACATTCTCTCCAAGTTTAATACCAAGGAATTCCTTAGGCATCTAAAAAAAAAGCACATGTCTGGCATGGGGCTGTGAACCAGGAGATCTGAATTTGGAGATAAAGTCGGCATCCTAGGCCTAAGGCGGGTGGCTGCTGTGCTGACTGCAGAGGTGACTTGTTCTGCTCTCCAGGAGGGACACCCGGTTTCCCGCACACCAGCACCCCCTCCCCGCCCACACCCCCCCGAGGGATGGCATTAGCTGCGCCTCCAAAACCAGCTGCTTATCAACGACTCTGGAGGGAGGAAGAAGCAGTGGGTGGCAGGAGGTTGCAAGGAGGAGGGGGATGGAGGGAGACAGAGGGAAGAGGGGAAAAAAAAGAGAGGACCAAGAAAAAGGAGACATTAATAAGGATGAGGGAAAAGGGGGGGATCATACTCTACCCAAACATGCACGCAGACAAAGGCCTGATCAAGCAGCACACTTATTCACATGCCACCAACTTCTCCATATGCAGAAACGTGCAAGATAACGCCTGAATATACATATCAGCGCACCAGAGAGAAAGGAAACCCAGATTGAGATACGGCTTTGGTCTCTTGCCTCTTTTTAAAGGAGGGAAATCAGCGTTTTATACTAAACATCTACAAAACTCATCTATGATGAAATGTAACAAAGGCTGGAATTACACATTAAGTTTTTCCACCAAATTCCCCAGCTGGCACTGTCCCCAGTGCCTGGGTGCCACAGCTATGCGAAGCCACCTCCAAAGGTGCTGGGATCCCCCTGATCATCCTCCATAACAGGGAGCGGTGTCAGCCTGACTGGATTGGACAGGCTGGGATTTCACGTGAGGCTTTTACTTCTCTTTGGTCTTCTGCAGGAGGTCTCTATGGACAGTTTGGCTAACAAGGCCAGGCGCTGACAGATGTTGTCATGTACCATGGCAGAAACCTTTCTGCTCTGAGAAGATAGATTTAATATGAATCGAATCAATTAATGAAGCACCTCAGATGGCAAAGACTCTCTCTAGCCACGTGCCAGTGAAGTATTCTCACCCATGACACACAAGCCCTTTTCTGGCAGAAGTGTGCTGAAGCACATCAAAAACCTCACCCAGAAAGAAATCACCCACCACAGAACTGCAGACAAATGGACTCAAAGGTCCAGGTCTCATTTCATCTCATCTGTTTTTCAAAGGTTCATAGCGCATTATGTTGGTAAGGAAAGTCATATAAAACTTATCACCTATTATGTTTAACATAGGAGTGGTGTGACCTCAGGTACCAGCTCCTTTATCAGTGACAAGGAAGGCTTGAAGGGCCTGAAGCTGTTGCTGGGATCAGTTTGCCCCGAAGAGGTTTGGATTATCTTTACTTAAAAATCTTGCCCTTACAGTGTGGCTGTAAAAGGTAAAAGTATAGAACATTTTGAATACAATCCTGAAAAAGGATGTGAAACCTGAAAAGGGCTGAGAAACCCTGAATGCAGCACTTTCCCATTTGTTATCCCACTCTATTGTATTAATAGATAGTATTAAAAAAAATCCATGCACTTTAATGCACTTTGCATTAAAATGGCCTAATTTGAAGATCTTTTTTAGACATATCCCCATCTCCGAGCACATTCATCGATAGCCCCAGTGATTGACCAGTGTTCCTCTGCTTCATTCTCCTTTCCTTATCTACAGATTTCAAGACAGCTTTGTGTGGTGGTGCTGGGACTAAACATACAGATTCCTCATAATTTCTCTGAACAATTTCACCTCATTTATTGATCTTCTCTAAATTAAAACATCATTTATCACAATAGAACAATAACACCAGTGTTTTAGTGAAGCTGGCTTTCAAGGAAAAGTAGAGCAGCAGAACACCTGGCAATCAGGACAATCCAGAAGCAAGTGTAAAAATAAACTGTAACCCCCTTTGCTGTCCACCTCCTGCAATACAGTCTCCATGCTAATGTCAGAGCGACCCAGGAACTGTTATTCTTACACCAGGAAAGCTTAGAGGTCTCCAGTTTCCCCACTCCATTTGATGTTGGGCCTGCAAAAGTTAAAATTTAGAAAAGTTGAATGGACAGATAATATCAGGCTCCATGTAAAACTGCACCATTTTATTTATGCCCTAAGAACTGTTTAAGCCCTGACATATTTTCTTGTCCTAATGTTTTTTACCTAAACTTTCAGCATTAAATTCTTGTTGGTGCAAAAAAACCCCCCAAAACCCTAAACAACAACAAAACCCAAACAAGCAAAAGGAACATGGAAGGCCTTTTTTCTCCAAAACCCTCATCAACACTAACATCTTCCCCATAAAGTTTTGGGTTTTTGAATCAGCATTTTTGACCAACTGGAATGTTCCTCTTCCATTACACTCACCTGCTCTCACTTGTTTGGAGATGGCTATTGAGATATGGAGGACAACACATGTACTGACATTCTCATGAGAATAAACTTTGAAGTCTGGAACTTGCTGGTTTTGTCTTGGCCAACTATACAGAAACACTCTCTCAGGTCCAAAAATAATAATAATAAACATAGGTATCAGTGTTTAGCCTGACTTTGTATCATGCCTGTGGCTCTCACCCAAGCTGCTTCACCTAACAGTGGTGGCCAGGGCAATTGGCCCCAGTACTTGCCCCCTTCCAACTACAGGGGCTGCACTGGATGCTGCACTGTTACACATCTGAGCTGCCTTAATTCAATCCTGGAGTGGCATTCGCACTGTCGTGTTGCTTATGGGCAGGTTTACAACTTGGTGTTACCCAAAGTCTTCAAAACTCCAGCGTTAGTAAGCATCATTAAACTACATTTGTCAGCCCTTTGACACAGGGTCCTATTCCTAAATCCAAACTGGGACAAATAATCTCCTCTCTCTTGGCTTGCTGGAGTCCCCAGATATTAATACTAGATGCCATCTTGCCTATTTAAAAAGAAAAATATTCACAGCTATATCAGTGGTGCAGTTAAATGGGTTCATTCAGATCAGTATTACCAGGGGAACAACATCCTTTCAGCTCCAACAAGTTTTATTAAAAAAAAAAAAAAAAAAAAGAAAATCCAGCAAACAACCACCCCAGCCCACTGTAAATGGAGCCAAATAATTTCTTCATACAATGCTTGTTATATTCACTTTAAGGGGAAAAGTAAATGAAGACTATAATAGGAAAAAAACAAAAACAGGCAGATCTAACTGTACAATAAATACAGAACGTGCCCTATTTAATCTGCTTACAGTAAAATCCACTGAGCAAAATTATAATTTGATATGGCTCAGCTTAGCCAATAGAAACTCAAAAAATGTCTTAACATCATAATACATTGTACAAAAGAATCACTAAGTACCATAAAACATATGGGAATATGGGTCTGTATTCATCCATTACTCTTTGCCAGTGTAGCATATTAAAATGGTTTCTATTTAAGTGCAGAGATCCCTAAAGTATACTACAGTCTTAATTAAAATGTCAATAAAATGCAAAAGTGCATTGGGGACCTTATCTGATTTTTTTTTTTTGTTAACTCTTTCCGAGAGTTATTTCTTAATAGCTTCATTACACTGCCGAGGTTTGGAGCAATTAAAAATAAACATAAGCAAGCCATTTTTAATAATTAGCTGCAATCTGAGCATGATCTGTACCCTTTCTCTCTAGCACAATTCCCTGCAGGAGTCGCTGGCAGGTTAAGTCAAGACTGAAAAAGTAGGTCCTCATCTGAGGCCAGGAAACAATGCTTTGGGTAGTCTCATTCCAATATTTGATTTTCTTTCAGTGAATTAATTTTTTTTTTTTTTTTTTAAAAAGGAGCAGGACCTTTTATGACTCTTTTTCTATGATCAGAGACCTCAGCCAAGTAAGAAGCTGTCTGGTTTTCAGTGACACTTAAAGCGGACAGCTTTTACTAGGCTTGGGAGACACTGACCTGAGTGGCAGGTTGTGTCTCTAAAGCTCTTGCCCTGCCTTTCCATGGGATATCAAACCCACCGTAAATGGAAATAAAAACTATAGATGGCAAATCAATTATTATCTATTTTCTTTTTTTTTCTTTCAATGAATTTAAAATGGCCTTAGAAAAATTCCTTTTTAAAAAACAAAACATGATATATCACAATGTTTTTCCAAAACTTGAAACAAAATTCAGTTGTAAGGAAAAGAGAAGAAGATCCCAGCCTTGCTTTCTGTAATATTGGAAGGATGACAATGGAACAAGTCAATAAGCTTTTCTCTTTACTCTCTTCCATTCTCTCAACCTCTTGTACCAGAAGAAATACTTTTCAAAGATAAATTCATTTTCCCCAACTCCCTAAAATATTTCTCTAAAATCTGCATTCCTTTGAGAAAAGGAAGTGTCTTTTTGGAGTGGAATTTGCCTATTGCTAGCAAGATCAAGATCTTGTTGAAAACTGGTGCTGGGAGCAACCCTGGAGTGCCAGCAGCACTGCCCGAGGCACTTGTGCAGGGTCCTGGATGGCTGATCCGGTGCTGAGGGGTAAGCCTGGGCCAAGGCTGATTCTGCTTTGAGACAGCATGGAGAGGAGTCTGAAGTCAGTGGCACCATATAATCCAGCCTAAAAAATCCACTGAAGGATCAGAGCCTCTGTTCTGCAATCCTGTAGCACTTCCAGGAATTATATTGACCCGGCCATGGCTGCTAACTCATTAGATGGGATTAGCAATTACCTTCCTTGTACCAGGATAACACAGAAAACAAAACACAGCACTGGTTTTGAAACCTCTGCCTAGTGGCTAGACACATAATGTGCCTATCTTCTTAGTAGGCTGGAGAAGCAGAGAAAGGAAAAAAAACCCAGAAGTAAATAAACCAAGAAAAGTTTACCCGATCAACATGCCTTCAGACTGCATCGCGATATGTTTCTCTTTCTACTTTATCCCCCTCTAAATCCACTTTATGTTAACTGACAGGTTAGGTTTTGCACATATATTGACAATAGCAGACATATGATACAGCTGTGAAGATTTGTCTTACCAGGGTTTCAGCTGGTTTCTGCTAGCTAACAGCCAACAGCCAGATTTTGGAGGTTATGACCTCTGGTTATTTGAAAGAAACTAGGGGGAGGAGGCAGGCAACACATTTTATGCACTAGTCTGCTGTTCCTAGAACACTTTTAGGACTCACTCACAGAAAACTCTGTTTAATGATTCTTTTTTTTAAAAAAAAAAAGTGATTGGAAAGGACACACCTTGTGAAAAGAACTGGGAAATTTAAACAGTTATGGGACCCTGTCTTGCATGGTGCTGAGCAAGTGCTTCCTGCAGGCTGCCAGATGTTCTTACCTCCTAGCGGGTTACATGGAAGGTGGAGGTATTTAGCTCAGGATATTGTATTCCCTTTGCTGGGGACAGTCCACATTATGTTCCTCCAACTCTGATTTGTTTGGGTTTTTTTTAAGTTGAAATAATAAAGGATTTGGACTTCTAACAGCAGAGATGCTCAACTCTCCTGTCAATCTGATATGCACTATGTGGATTTCTTACAGACATACTATTTTCTGTAACCCTAAAGATCTCATTTAACATTACTAGATGCATCACCTCCACGTGATGTCACTGGAACATCAAAACATTGGATATGGCTCAATAGAGCTCACTAACCAACCTGGCTCTCCTTTCCTCTGGGTACTCTAAACATAAGGACAGAGGAAATCCTTCTAACAGCTTTAGCTTCTGTCCCCTGATGAATTATGTGCCAAGGTAAATGGAAATTATATCTTATTAAGCCACTGTTATACACGGTGTTTTAGTTATTTTCTGCTATCTGTTCCCATGCAGCAATGTCCACATTGTCCAGCTGAGCAGAGGTTGACAATTTGGCAGGAAGGCGAGGGAAGCACATCTCCCCTGAAGGCACCCAGCAGATTGCAGGCACTCCTTCCTGGTGTGGGAGCTACTCTGGCACTGAAGCACTGAATGCTGGGAGGTGCAGTTGGTTTGGGCACAAGGAAATGAGAGAAGAATCTAGATATTAAGTGACTGGTGTTGGGAAATCCCTCCTGGGTACCACCTTCTGGAGATGGGGCTTTGAAGACCAAGTTGGTGGCTGCTTTGGAGAGGGGAGTTGCCAGCTTGTAGAGTTGGCTGCAGTGTTGTGTGGTATGAATAACACCACACCCATATATTCCAGAGCAAGAATTTCCCTGGGACCTCTCTGGTTTTTAGAAGACAAGGGGGGAACTAAAACTTGACAAATGCAAAAAGCAGGAATCTCCTTGTTTTTCTCTAAACCAGCCAGTTCCTTGTTCCTTGTTAATGCCAAGAATTTTATTATTACTAGAGGACATACCACAACAATTACAAACTTTCAATTGAATTAGACTTAAGGAGACGGGTCTATAGTAACATACTTACATGATTGATTTCTAATGTTGTAGTTAATTATAAAAATAACTTGCCTGCAGCTAACACATACACATCTATATTTAAATAAGTCTTTTTTGGCTTATTCAGAAGTGGGTTAGTAAAGACAAAATTGCTGTTATTTCATGTTTATTAATAAACCATTAAACTAAAACCAGTGTGCAAATCTGTTCTTGCATCTTTAGATACACCACAGTCAAAAACATTACAGCTCCTATGTACCAAACATTATCAGGAATGGCTTGTGTGCTGTAAGCTTATATCCTCCTCATATCTCAATTAACGTTCACCCACAGACAAGTGAATTAAAGACAAGTGTTGAAGTCTCTTAATCACAAATACCTTCTTGTAAAATCACAAAATAAACAGGGATAGTCCAGGCATATAAGAACCTGCCACTAACATCACACTGATGCTAATGCTGTCTTGAAAGACCTCCATCACAAATACCCTACGGTATTTCTTTACTGCATGAAACACTCTCAACGTTCAGATCTTTCCAAAGTTATCACACTGCTGGGGAGACTGCAGGAAGCACTGAAGGAACAATGCCAACTAGTCCTCATTTCCCCTGTCCCCCACACACTGACTCAAAGTGCTAAGTCTTAAATAAGGTAACTGACTCCTTCCTCTCCTTGCACCCTTTAATAAAGGAGAGGGACAGGCATATTTTCTTCGCCCGTCAATAATGTTCCATCCTCTCTAAGCAGCAGAACCAGTGTTTCTTTCACAAAGGACACGTGTATTTCCTACCCTCAAGTAATTTCCTCCCCCACCTAATACCATTGCTGTGCTAAGAGGAGCTCCCTGACCTATCCCATTTACATCAGGGTGATGTTTGAACTCTGGAAAATAGAAATAACATCTGGGACACTAGAAAACCAGTCTCTTCTACATTGTTCCTTCCCAAGAGTAGCAATGATTCCTTTCATTGTATCTCAACAGCAGTTTAGAAATTTTGCTCTGATAGAGCTGGGGAAAGGATATTTGCACAGACAAACAGTTGCCAAGACACACAGTACAGCTGCGGAAAAAAGTTCTCACCCACTAACTGGGAAATATGTGACATGTTCTCTGGCCATATCAGATTTTTAGCAGGCTTTGATTTGAAAGACAGCATCTGTAAGTCAAACACTTCCATTTGTTAAGAAAACAGATGCATTTGTTTCCCAGCAAAAATAAGGAAAACATTGCCAAGTTCAGAGGCAGGAAAAAAATTGAGAGCATTTTGCCAGAGTGGAATTTTAACATTTTAGACTGCATCAAAAGGTACGAATTGCCTTGATGTGCCCTTGATTTTTCTCCAGTACTCAAATAAATAATTGACAATTTCCCCAGCTGAGTATGTGATGCTCAGGAAAAATATATGTGAATTCCAGATTAAAAACAAATATTTCTTTATCTGCCAGACCTGTTTCAGGAAGATAAGTATATTCTTTCTTTGGCAGAACCTTTATGATGCCCCCAAGGATGATTCGTATCCTGGTCTCTGATGCATGAAGGCTGGAGCCTCAAAGTCCTACTGAAGTCAATGGGACTGAACTCTGGTACGAACCCTATCAATGTAAGTAGGCATGAGAGAAACGGTGACACATTTTTCTGACAAAATAATTCACGTTATGCGCTGTGATCTGTTGTAGAGCAGTAAAGGTATTGGTTTCCATCAGAACATTTAGCATAAGAGTTTTCAAAGGTTTTTTCAGATTGTGTTGACAATCTCAGCCTCAGGCTTTCAAAGACAAGAGTTTACACTGCATAACTGAATGGCTGAGTATCTTAATAAGCCCAAAACAGTAATAAAAGGTGAATGTGGACAGAGAGGAAATAGGCAGCAGTGTGCCAGTAGCAGAAACACAGAAAAGTACCTGAGCTCAGGAGCAGAATCCTGCAAGATGCTGAAGATACTGGGAATATCATTGAGATTGGTGGCCATCCTGTGAAGCCAGAGAGTGCTCAGCTGCTTTCAGAATGAAGTCAGATGACTGGCAATTGCTCAGAGTGGTGAAGGTGGGAATTGCATTTCATTTCATGTGCTTTACTTGCAGCCCTTCAGTGTTAAAATTATAATCTTCTGTTTTTTTAAGGCAAGTCACAAAGGTAACAGAAAAGAGAAGAAAACAAACAAACTAGAGCTGGGTAAGAAAATCCCTGAGCAACGGGAGTGAGTCTCAGTTAGTGCTGTTTACGTTGTTAGTGCAAAAGAAAGAGACACTCTAGAAGTCTTTGCTTCTCCCCAGCCTACAGGAAAGCTTCTGCTTTCCATGGAGCAGCCACAGCCCGTGGTCAATGGGGCCACTTGTGTATATCCACTCCCAAAGATCCAAAGTCTTTCCTTTACTCAGGCAAGTTTTCCAGCCATGTGAACATGCACATGGAACATTGTCCAGTATATATGTAAAATTGTTGACATGCCTTTAATTAATCTTTGTCCTGGACACGTTAGGAGGGAAGCTGTCTGGTTTTGTAAGTGTCATTTGAAATAAATATTTGTACTTAAATTCTATTCTGTTACCATATCTTTATGCAGCCTGGCAAATTTTAAAATATTTACATATATGTGAGACATCACCAAATGTATTTGGGGTGGTGGGTGGGGAAGGCACATCTGCAATCCATTTGCTGAAGTATGAATGCTTACATTTTTGTTATTGTTGAGAAAGAAAGACTGGTTCAACAGATATGGGCATCTCTTCATCCTCAGGCATTGCTGATGTACATCAATTGCCCAGCTCCTGGGACGTGCACGAGTTATTTGTTCTGTACTTTCTGAAAAATGCAGTTCTTCAGTGATTTGGATTTTTTTTTTTGGTAGTGCAAAGCAATCTATTGAGAAAATATTTCCAGCACATTTCTAATGTGAGAAAGATCCTCTCACTATCTTTTCAAGAGGCCAAAGTAAGCTTTCAGAATTGGGAAAGGGGGGAAAAAAACCCAAAAACTAGGAAACAAAAACCAACACACAGGTCATAAATTTAGCACTATTCTGTGATGTATGTCCAGAGGAAAAGGAATCGAGAAGAATGTGATCAAAAGAGGAGTAAATGGATATGGCACTATCACAGCCAAGACATAAATAAGAATAGATTTGATCTCATCTTTATAAATTTCATATGGCATTTAACAATTCAAAGCTCACTGTATATTTGTAAGGCAAGAGCCAAGTGTTGGTTCACCTTTTAATTCCCCCTGTCCCGTTTCACAGACTGTAGTAAGCAAGCACAGATATACAGAGAAAATCTAGAGCTGTATCTTTCCTCACCCCTGCTGATACACACTCATTCCCAATTGTTCATACCCTCGTGCATTTGTTTTTAAATTTGCTAAACACCTGATTCTGCACTCATCACTTACACATCACTTATCCCTCAGTTTCATCCTCTAATAGGAACGACTCCAGGAGTTATGACTCCACTCAGCAGGACAGCAGGTCCCAGGCCCTAGCTGCACACAGGACATTTAGTGCCTACGCTGAACACACTGTGGGATCTTTGGGATCTGACTGTCAAATTTACCTGGCACAGTACACTCTAGGAATAAAGCCTGATGTTATTGGAACCTCCTACCCAAAGTTCATACTTCTTTGCCGTATATCTTTAGCTATAAAAATTAATAACAATCTGATCACCTGCATAATATTTCACGTTCAAATATGAAACAGAGGACATGGATCATTACTCATTCATCACCCTACATTTTCCTGAATCTTGAAAATAGAGAGTCAATAAAATATAAGAAATCGTGATTCTCTGATTGAACGCCAAGCTCCCAAACTTCCCCCATTTGCTACACCTGGGCCACATGCAAGGTGGAAAGGCAGCAGTTTCTGCTTGCTTCCCCCACATCTGAAGACTAGGTAGGATGACATGGATGGTCCAAATAGCATCAGACTGTATGTCTTAAAAATTGCTTCTCAGCTAATTCTAAAAATGGCACGTGAATGACTATTTTTAGTAATGGCAACAGTATCTTTTACTGGCACTATTTCAGCCTCCTAATTAAGTGGACAGATTAGTGATAGATAAATATCCATTCTTTTAGAGAGCTAATTAAGAACTTTGATCCTCTGGAAGGTGCATATACCTCCAGCTAGAAGTCCTCCCAAGAAGTGCAGCCGCAGGTGGGTCCCCTCACCCAGGGAGCACCCAGATCCACAGCTGGGTACACTGGCTGTCATTTGCCTTACAGATCCTCAGCAGAAAGGAGAGCCCCTCGCATCCCTCTCCACTCTGACAGAGCCCTTCTGAATTTCTATTTCTAGATGACTGACAGGAGATATTTCTCTTCTGCACAACTCAAGGATCTCTCTGTAATGAACTGTTCAAGTTGGTGAATAATATTTGTTCAGCACTTGATCCAATCTGATTAAATACTCCAGCACCTTCAAGTAACTGATTTCGCTTTTACTTCTGCTGCACAACAAAGGTTTGTTAATGCACGTCATTAGGGTACCAACTAAAGACTGGATAGTGAACACACAAGCAAGCTGTCCCTAAATGACCTCGATTTTCAGCCACATAATTTTGCTTGCAGGCCAGCATGCATTAATTTGGGATGCTCCATCGATCATCACATATTGCCCCTGTATTATTTATCTACTGCACTTGACTACAGTCTGTTCTCTCTCAGACTTCGAGGAAAGAGTAGCATGTGAGAAGGGCTGGATGGTTCAACACCCAAGGCTGGATGATAGGAGACAATGGTTATGAATTCAGTGTAACAGCTAATTTGCCATGTCACTTCACCTCTCTGGTCTCACCTTCTCACTTTTTCCTGTTTTAGCTGTGGAAATTATAAACTTTTGAAGGCAAGGACTGTCCTTCAGCAGCTGGGGGTTTCTACTCCTGTGTCAAAATAGGAAAACTACTGATGTTTGCTGCAGGTAGGGAAATTGTTCAGCATTATAGGCCCTCTTTAAGAGTGCTGTCTTCATCTAACGGGTCACAGGAGCACCAGGTTCTCTCTAACTCTCCCCATACCCACTGCTATCAATCCTGTTTCAGCCTTTTCACTCTTTAAAATACAACCACCCCATAAAGCATCCAGTCCTAACAAGGCAGCCAGCTCCTGACCCTGTTCAAATCCAGCTGCCTTTGTACCAAAGGATACCTACAGTTTCACATTTATTTGCAAGAAAAAGGCTCTTTACCTCCTCTTGGACTGACTACATATATATTTTTTAATTATTTCTCTTAGATTTCCAGTTTCCAGGTTGATTTGGTACTATTCAACCCTCTCTTGCCTAGTTACTCCTTTACTACCTTCAGTTAGGGAGGCTGAATCAGGCTAAAGATGTCATTTTACAAGGAAGTGAAATGTTGCTATTTGCATGGGGAAATAGAAAGTTAAAGAAGAGTTTCTAAATGGCTTAAAGACCTCCTGAGGGGAAGGCAGTTAAATACAAATACTGCCTTCCTTCAACCCAACAGCACTTCTTCCCATGTGAACAACCTGGTTTTCACTGCAAATTTCATCTTTAAGTCTTCAGTTTTCTACTGACTTTGGACCATCCCACAAGCTTTCCCAAGGGTAAGATGACCTGCACATTAAGTTTAGCTGCACAGCTTCACGTGTTCTGATGTGATTTGATATCTGTACATGCTGGAGTGAAATGCTGGCCAGATCACGCTCATTAAAATGAGCCATATAGCTTCCAGTCTGCTTCTCTCCCAGAGCACGGGAGGGCAGTACGGGCCCTGGATGTGTTCTGGCACCTCATCCCACCTTGTCATCCTCAGGGAAGAGGCTGGCATATGACAGCCATTTAAAGTCTCATGATGGTGGCATTCTGAGGCAAACAAGAAAGGAAGGACTTGCAGGTCTTGGGAAACAGTGGCAATGCTCAGCTCTTGTGGAAATCATAAGGATATGGGCTTCTGGCTGCTGCCTGCTCACGAGCAAACACGTATCACTTGCATGTGCCCCCATCACATGCACAGTGCCCCACAGGTAGTGATGCAGCCCAGTGAAACAGTGAAATAATAGTGCAGTTGTGATGATAAAGGCAAGAAATACATCAGGTTCTTAGGTATCTTATTATTGAGAAACATTAAGCTGAGTAAGTGATACACTTCAGCTTTTATTGAACCAACACCCACAAATAAATATACTTGTTCCCATAAAGGGGGATTCATTCTTCAATGGAATGAGTCTATAATTTAATCCATTGTTACACCCTAACCAGAGCCAATATTCAACATCTTTTCTAATCGAGCTATAATTTAATATTTTAAAATTTCTTTTAAATTAGTTGAGATCTTTTCATTTTTTCTTTTATGAAGGAAAGTTCTCCTTTTTGCCTATGATTGAGTTTGATCTGGCTTTGTTAGAGCCCTCTTAAGATATACAGTACACATTTTTGTTCTTCTTATCTAAGTTTCCAGGACTTGATCAATAGTGGAGCATATTTTTCTATCCAAGAACTAACCAAATTTATTCAACAGATTATACATTAATTTTACCATTAGAACATAATATGAGCAGATAATCCACAAAAAATGCTTCAGATTTTTTGAAAGTGAATTTAATTATAACTAGTAATGTGCATTTGAGAATTATAATTATGAAAAGTCATGTTCTATAAATCTGAAATGACAGATTATATTTCAAAGCCTTATTGCAGAGGAATTAGAGTACCGATTTATTAGTTGTAAATGTCTGATTATTGCAGCTTTGCTAAAAACATGATCACAGCATATTCTAGCTGGATTTAACATGTTTAATCCTTCCGACAAGAATCATATTTTGAACAGAAAGCAGGACTGTGTTAATTTGTTTATGAGACAGATTTAGACAACTAATCTTTGTCTTATGATCCCTGAACAGTAATAATTTAAAAACACTTTACATACTTGTATTTTTCCAGCTGCGGACTACAGCTGATTATGAAATTTACATTTATCTATAAGCACCGCGATTATCACTTGGCATTGGAATGGTGCTTCACATTATTTGCAATTTCTCTGCTGCTGAGGGACACCCTGTACACACCAAGTCAGAATCATCTCTGCCAAGGATTTATCCAGTCACATGGAGACAACTATGGAGGGCAACCACGATGTTGGGCATCTCGCTGCCGCCCCACGTACAAGCACTACAACTTCTCAGCAAATCCCAAAGTGACAAGCAAACAATGTGCTGGCATTGATTGACAATGAAGCCCTGTGCTTAATTAACCAAACATAATGGGGTAAGATATAGGACAGGTTTCCCTCAAATCCACAGTTTCTAATGAGGTTCCCTCAAGAGAAAGATATAGTGAAAATGGACAGATGAATGGTTTCTTCATCTGTCAAGTAGTAAAGCTTTAAATGGGACATTTATGGATCTAGAATGACTTGCTACTAAACTATTTGATATATAAACTATTTGATATATAAAATCTTCCTACTGGACGTAATTTCTACATGCACCGTTGTAAAAGCCTATTTTTCATCATATAACTGAGCAGGGGGAATCAACTGTTTCTCCAGATGCCCGTTATCTGGATTTTTTTATTAGGAATTAGAATTCATCTCAAGAGAAATTTGTTTAGATTTCTTTAAACAAATAACCCCTCTGGTGGTTATTTCCTGGACAATGATGCCGTATCAGTTTGGGTACAACCTCGCTTGTGGGGAGCTCTACTCTCCCAGTGATCCAGCAGAAGTCCTTTGGACTGGCTGCACTGGGCAATGGTTCATGTTCTCCAGGGCAGAAACTGGTAAGTGAATGGCACAGACCTCCCCGGGCTCCCAGAGACTCCCATCACCCATGCATGCACGTCCCTGTGGCCTGGCAGGTGAGAAGCAGGTGGTGGGACCATGCTAACATGGATTTACTTTTTTTTCTTTCCTTCTGGGGCACTTCCAAACTCCCACACAAAAACAGAGACAACATAAGTGCTGCACGAGCCTTTAAATATTCCAAATTCTGCTCCTTTCTGGAAAAGGAAAACACATTTCTACTATGACGATACCAAGCTCCCAGAAGCTTTAAATATGCCTTGTTGGTATATAGGTATAATCAGAGTAATAAAAAGGAAACAGATTTTATTCAGTAAGAACTGAAAGATCCCATTACAGCCTTGCCATTCAGTTGTCTATCAGCCTGCAGTACCTGGCACATGTTCATTTGCTGTTACATAGTTTCTAAAAATAAGATGAATAAATAAATAAAAAAATCTGATGACAGCCTGAACTTCAAAAAAACTCACCTCACTTTATATCACATATAATCTGGCAGCACTTGGCAATCATTAATTTTGTTCATTTATCACAGGTGCTGCAAACTGAACTGGCAGTGGAGTAAGCCGATAGCAGGCTACAAGCAATCCTGCATGGTTTTTTAAAACAATATTCCAATATTTCATCAGTCAGCTCTTTCCAGTGAAAAATCAGAAACAACACAACACTTGCTCAAGACCAAAACGTGAATATTCCTGCAAGTCTTTCTACAGCATCTTTCCCAGCTTATATTTCTTATCTCCAGTGTGGGACCCACTTGTTACAGTACTACAGAGTTACTTCAGATGGGTTGCAATGTTTAGACCTTGCCATTAAGAATAAGGCTTCCTGACAACAAAAAATTTTCCTACCAGCTTTATACATCATTGTAGCTAATGTAACTGAAAAAAAAATCTCCTTGTTTATTTAAAAAGAAAAAAAATCTCCACCTCTACAAACGACAGGGCTTGGCAACTTGAATTCTCTGACACATATAGTTGACCATGCAGGCAGGGTATTTCATTTGTGCTGTAATCAGGTCTGCCATCCCCGAGAAGGTTAACAAATGTGTTTCCAACAGACCTGTTTGTCTCTCAGAATGACTGAATGAGAAGAGAAGCAGCTTAAAGAAACTTCTGCTTCGAGAGTTCTGCTGAGCCCAGCAGGACAGCTCATGGAGCAAGGTGCTCATGAGGGAGGCTGATGTGGGCCAAAGTCTGATGCTCACTGAGATAGATTTCCTTGAAGAAAAAAATGTAAGTGTACCCATCACTGAAAGATTAAGATATGATTTATCTCTTATGATAAAGACCTTTCCTTTAGCAAAGACAAAGGATATACACACACACCTCAGCCAGCATAACACAGCAAAACCTACCTGAGAAACCGGGCAAGTATACTGTCCCATGCTGAGCTCCGTGCAGCTGTGGTTGCATCCTTAATTTAAAGCTGGCTCAGATGTGTCTACATGAGCTACAGTCCTGCAGTCATATCTAAAGAAACACACCAAATTCTTTGGGAGTTGCCAGTCCAATTCCTGCTAAGTCAAGAGGTTTGCTAGCAAAAAAGGGAAGTTTATAAAGTCTTACAGACCTACTTTTCTGGCAGGTTTAAGGCAAGTGCTCACTCACCTTCATTCAGAATCTGACCTTTTCGCTGAGAAGTTTTTAAATAATTGGTACATTGTGAAGCTAGTAAAAATGTAGTAAGTTGTTTTTAACAATGGCTGTATATGATCCATATATTATATTCAGCATCTCTTAGAGCAAAAAATAGGATGGAAAAGCTGTTACAGGTTTTCTCAGTCCATGCAATTGGGTTACTCTGCTTCTCTTTAGAGAGTCCAAATGTATGCATGCTAGGCCAAATTGCTCCCTGGGGTTGTTTTATTTGCTTCAAGGGACAAACTTGGCCAGGAATATCTTAGGACAGACTCCAAGTACTCTAATTCTGCTTGCATTATGTTCCATTTGCTTATTTCTGTGTTTTCAGGATTCATTTCATCCTCCTCCAGCTTCTTTTTCCAACTCAGCAGTTCTTACACTGAGCTGCTCAGCATTTTGCTGTGGTACAAATATCCATCCCCTGATATCTTTATACAAGTCAACAACTGAAAGAAGCAATGGTGCTACAGCTTCATCCCCTCCCCAAGGAAATTCAAACAACTAAAGCCGGTTTTGTGTGGGCAGAGATAGAGGCCAAGGGAGAAGGATCTTAGTGATGCCTTTTCCAGCCCTCTCATTTTGCCAAACAAGCACCAATCTGGTATGAATTCTGGATGCTTTGTTGCTGTTTTTTATTCTACCCTTACCAGACATTCACACCTCCCCTTCACCAGGCCACAGAAATGTTTGTTGGCAGCATTGTTACAACTACACCATCCTCAGCTTGTGAGCAAACTAGGTTGGAATAAAATTTGCTATATTATGGTTTACTCCAGATAAGACAGAGAACAGTCCTGTGGGACAGCTTTTCAACTTGTGCAAGTCATCACAGTTCAACTGTGGCACTACCACATTTTATACCTGGTGCAGGCCAGGCACCCGGCAAGTTAGCTGGGAAGCATTTCCTGAAACACAGCATCCAGCTTTCACACGGGTCTTAGACTTTTGAGGTTTTTAAATGGATCCAAACAACAGGCTATAATTCGGATTCACTCCAAGATAAATCTAAGTCTTACCCAGGTTGGCATGAGGAAGACATATCCTGATCTGAGAACTAGTGTGAACTTCCATAGTTATCACAGACTTGGTTTTCAAGTGTTTAGGGGAAACCATCTGTGTCCCCTTTGCTTACTACAACTACCAAAGGCATCATTGAAGACTGGAGGAACTGATGCAAAGAGGAAAAGACAGTGTTTTCTACGAATTGCTTAATAATAAAGACACTACCTTACTGGCAATCTAGCATACATGCCAGGGAATGCCTCCCTTCCCTCCCCAACACTTTTGAGCAAAGCCAGGCCTGTCAGTATGGCTACATCCAAGGAGTGCCTTTAAACACTTTGTGCATCCTAGTTCAAGAGTGGGTTTGATTACTTGATACATAATAAATTATCCAAAAGCAACCTTTGAAGACATACAACCCCTAACACTTTAAAATTAAGACTAAATTCAATTTAGAAAAATTGTAAAACAGTTTCCCTGAAATTAATCTTAAATGAAGTTTCTTGCTTGGCCTCTCGCTGGCTGCAGATAATCAATCTCAACGCGGCTGTGTGAGAAACAGAGGCTACCGAAAGGGAAGTGAAATTAAAGAGAGGAGCTAGGCCAGCAACATGAAAAGAGATATCTAATTATCAGCATTTTATTAGAAACAATTAACTACTATTCAATTAGTTGCCATCCCTGAAGCAAAGTGACAGTTAGGAAAACAGAAAATGAACCTTGACAAGGTGTTCATTTTCTAATAAATGGGAGATGAGGGGAATCATTTATTGGTGTTTTACCCCTGGTCAGAGCCGTGGGGCAACTCACCCAGCATGAGGCAATGGGACTGGCTGGTTGCCAACATTAACTGTACTTATTACATTCATCCCATGCAGAACACATCCATCTCCTGCTCTGCCTTGACATCCCATTTATTCTGAGATTCATTTGTCATGTCCCCAATCACTAAAATGAATAGAAACTTTCCAGTATGATGGATTGTGGTTCTAATTAGGACTAAAGAAAAGATCCACACTCAAGTAGAGCCCTTTTTCTTTCCCTTTTTCTCCTAATAAAATAGTATTTCTAGCCAACTTTGTGACTAATGTCCTTTTGTGGTGGTTGTCCACTGTAGGTCACCCAGTCAAAAAGAAACAGTAGTCCTTCCAGAATGGATTGTTCCTCTCCTAACAACTACACAAATTATTTATTATAGAAAGAAGTCCAGACACACTGAAGACCGTGCACACACAGTTTGTTGACGTGCAGCAGATGTCTAGAATACCAAACTTTGGACAACATCTGTACCTTGTTTGTCCCAGAATTTCCTTTAAACAAAATGAAGATAAATATAAAATACCCAGAATGAGAAAAAAGCTATAATTTGCCTGACAACTATTAAAACTGTTGATAAATAAATCTAATTTTTGTTAACCAAGTCAAATTTGATGTCAGCATTTTAAAGTAAAGTCACTAACCAAAATGCCATTATTTCAGACTAAACTAAGCCTAACACTTATTTTGTTGTGTTGCCCCTCATTATCAGCACATATATCAGAAGTACACGTATGCCCTGATAGAACTGAGATTTGTGCCCTCTGAGGTCTTTCTCATGTTTCTCATGTACCAGTACTTTCAATAATCAGGCCTTTAATATGATAAAAATGCAGTTTCTTTTCATAGCAATCAGCATATTTTCTGTTCATTTGTATGTCTCTGCGGTGGAAGAATACCAAACCATGATAGTACAAAGGAATCAACAGAATGCAGTAAGGGCACCACTGGCTATTTTGTTTGAAAAACTTTTCAAGTTAGGGATAACATCTTAGCTAGTGGTAAGTAAATAAACAATGGTAATGTCACAAGCAGAGGACCTTAACCAATAAAGAGATTTCCATGCACTGAAAAAATCACCCATTCTAATTTGCATTTAAAAGTCAGAAGAAAGTAGACTACAGTTACAAAAGCATTCAGGAATTTGCAGATACATAAAGAATATTCCAAATCATTCAAAGAGCCTGATGACTATTTAAAAAACACCAAGAAGGGTGTAGGTTCCTTTACTACAAGACAGACTGTAAGTACCAACAATCTGCTACAAAATTTCTGGTATTTTGGAAGATGAGCATTCTGTCCAACTTATTATCTGTACTACCTTTACATAGCAGAACACTTCCGTTAGAAACAATGGAAACATTGCACAAGAAGTCTGTTTTAATATGTACTATTTAAAGCACAACTATTTTTGGATAGGGAAAAGAACAATTTCTAAACTCTCCCAAAATAAAACATTTCAGATTATCCTGAAATTTACCTTAGCATTTTCTGTAAAGTTCAAATAAACTAGATGCCAAAAGAAATTTCAGTGCATAAAAACCCACATGAATTTGAAGAAGGCTTGGTGGCAAAGACCGAATTTCTCTTGTCAGAACTTATGGAAGTATTACGACGTGCAATAGGTCCAATTTCTCATGGCCTTGGCCAGAAGTGCTATGCCCATGCAAACATACCTGTCCGAATCAACACAGAGCAGACAGCAACCCCCAGACCATCGCTGCAGGACAACCTATACAACTGCTATTTGTCAAAGTGAGCTTCATCTGATTTTGGAGATCAAAGTGCTTGTCCCCTGCCATTTACTGCGACCAAAATATTGATCTCCATTTTTTCTCCTGAATATTAACCTTTATGTCAAAGCAAGTATGATCAACTTGATGTGTTGAATATATTGTAATTTCTTCAACCATAAAACCCCTATATGTAGGAATACAAAGATATTTTCCTTTCCTAGTGCTAGAAGTGTGTGTACATTGAAGAACAGCTACAGAGTTTGCTATGGAAAACATTAATCTGGTGGGAAGGGAAACAGGTAATTACATTACTGTTTATTCTCATTTTATAGCAAAACTACCTATGAACTTGGTTAGGCATTTTAAAAATGCCTACTTTAAATGCAAAATGCCTACTCTAAATGCACAGGCTAGTATAAACACACAGGAAATGAGGTGGTTAGGATTAGCTAAAAGCCCACTAATTTAAGAGATGCTTTCAATGAGACTTAGATCTTTTTTTTTCATGCTTGGTTGAGCCTGTGCTGGTACTGAACCGTTTCCCACTGAAGTACCTTCCCAAATCAGGATTATATCCTTTCTATTTCTTCTCAGTTATTCTATGTAACTTCATGAACATGTGATGGATTTATGACAATAATCCAGTATGTAGCTAGCTGCTGTAGCATTTCGTACACATATTACATACTGAAATGTTCCCAGAGACAACAAGAAGTCTAACTTCTCAAATACAAAACACAGAATCATAAAATTTAGGTTGGAAAAGACCCTTAAGATCATCAAGTCCAACTGTTAACCGGACACTACCAAGTCCACCACTAAACCATGTTCTCTAATTGCCACATTACATTGAAGAATTTTATCCAGATAGCATGGGAAAAATATCTTCATAGGCCATTGATACATCCTGTGTCACAGTTTCTCCTAGATCAGTGTATCCACAGAGACATGTCATACTCCCCAAGATGAAAAAAGAAAGTAAGCCCAAATCCATCATGCCTAGCCCCCAAAAAAGTTCAGGTAGTTCTGGAAATACCAGGAAAGTGTCTATCAGTCACTAAAGGCACTGGGGCCTTGATGGCTCCTGTACTGGCTCTAGCAAGTTTCCCAAGATGTACCCTTCGGTATAGGCCGAGAATAACACTCCGGCTTAATTGAAATGAGCACCATAAATTGTCATTTAAATTGCATGAGAATCTGAGATAAGGTTGGCAGAAGATCCCGAAAGAGCCCTTAAGTATCAGATTAACACAGCAGGCAAGAGACAAACCCAGGCACTTTCTTTTCAACTAAAAATCTTTCTGGGAGAAACTCAAAGCTTCTCTAATTCCTGACCTTTCATTGCAATGAAGAACAAGCAATCTGCAATCTTCTGCTATAATTGATCAGTGTTTAAAATGAACAAACTGTAGATTAATATAATATACTCAGGCCAGAAAAGCAAGATCTTGAAGAGCACTCTTGGAAGCAGATCCCTCGCTTCCACAAAGATGGATAATTTAATCTTTGTCATTGGCCTGTCTCTGTCAAAGAGAACAATGGATAGTCTATTCGCAATTGATGACTATATAGAAATTAATATTAGTAAAAGGTGTCCATTTAGTGTCTCACCTTCTGTGCTAAAGGTGACATCCATGATGGATGCATCCCAAGACAATGGATTTATCTTTAAAATGGAGTAATTACACAGTGGATGCATGGGTGACATAATGACATTGTGGTTTTATATTAATAAAAGAAAGAAATATTCCTTCTGAAGAAGGAAAAAAAATATGACTAACATGGTCATTTATGAGATTTTGGCAGCTACTTTGTAACTGCAATAAGCACTTTTGAATTGTTCAGTTATAAATTAGAGTCCTACACAGTTCAAGTAATTAATGATTAGCTTTCACGTGAGAAACCACAGTTTACAAAACTCAAGGTACTCATGGACTCCTAAATCTCCCACATTTGTCGAGGGGCATTTACAATGGGTGGCTCCAAGTTACAGAATCAAGAGGCAAAGTAGAAAGGATCTGAGGGCAGGAATGAGGGGATGTGGCTTTGCTTCCAGCTGTACCACAGGCCGCTCTCAGTACCACTGGTCTTTGGTTTAGCAAGCGAACATCTCTGTGCTCCCTCTGCTCTTCTGTGAGATCCAGCCTTGCCCCAGAGAAGTGTTTGCAAAATGGCCCCTCACTGCAGGAACTCCAAGGAAGCTCACCTGGCACAGATATTCTACACAAACAGCCTCAGCTTGCCAGTTCAACATCCTGCCGGTAGGAAACTGCATCTCTTCATACTGTCGTTTATTGCGGTGTTGTGCTAGTGCTTGGAACAATGATACCCATTTGGTGAGGTGTGGTTTCTGATGATTTTTTTCCTCCTTATCAAAATGTACAATTTTGCCCATTACTAAAACATTTTTTGTGTCCTGTATCTGATGTTTCAGTGTGTTCCGTATTGCAGTTTTCTGAAAATTCAAAACAGACTTCAAAATAAACTATCTCATACAGAAAATTTGAAATTATCATGTTTTGAAGCTTCCTTTAAAACAGAAGACTAAATTTTGAACTAAAACCAGTCTCTTTATGTTGGTCCCATAAAATATATAATTTGACTTAAATAATTAATTTCCCTACCATTATAATAAAGAATAACCAGCAAACTGAAACCAAACCCCCATTATATGTTCAGTCCCCAGTAATCTCTGGGATTTCAAGAAGTTTAAAATGCAATCTTTGGCAGATGTTTTCACCATTGGAATCATTGAGATGCAGAGTTTGATGGGAAGGTTTTATTTTAAATACATATATAAAAACATTCTCAATTTTAGTATTTTAAAACCTTAAATAATTAAAAGCAAACAAAAATGAGTGCTCTTGTTAGGACTGATTATAATTTTGTTCAAATTTTGTATTTATTAAAAAGCTAGTAAATGTTGAAATTATATTAAGCAAGAAACCAAAATTTACCCTCTGTAACTTTGCAGGGGTTTCAGTGAGAATTAACAGCGAACTTTAGATGCCAAGATCATGCAATTCTGAAGGATAAGGAACAATATAACGTTTGTTTTTAATAATATATACTTAGGTTAGTTCTCATTTATACACTTAACTGTAAGAGTTCAAGACACTAGTACACAAATAAACAAAAAATCAATTTAAATCTTCCTTATAAGGTACAGCAGAAAGAAAACAATGTGTCTCTCATCCCATGAAAACCCCACATTATGTGCACGCCAGTCAAACTGACCCATGCTCCTTAACAAAGCCCTGCTCAGTTCTGAAGGTTTACCTATGCAGGCAGTCCTTACAACATGCTTCTGAAACTGTTTTCTCTGGAAAGCTCCCATTCCCAGCTCCTAAATTCTATTAAAAAGGTGGCTAAAATCATTAAATACTTTCCAATTTCTACTTTTCTATTAATCCGCAGCTACAGTCGCCATAGGGATTTTGGGAGTTAGGCACTGAGATGGGAGTGGACGATGAAAAACTACGTTCTGATATAGTCCACAGTCCAAAGGCATTTGAAGACTAAATTTAAGAAAAGAACAAATACTAGCTTTGAGTTGAAAGTAAAGATTCAATACCATTTCTCTTTTTAATTTGAATTAATTTGCTGATCCATGCTTCATATACTTTCCTTTCAAGGCTGACTGTTAATTTAGTAAAGGACACATCTTCAACTGCTCAAAGAGGAAACGTTTCCAGCACCAGTAGGCATTCAGCCACCTCTTCCCAGGTCATCAGTCTGGAAGCTAATGACTAAACCCACAAACTTACTTGAGTTTTCTGACTTGGTAGGCAGAGAGATTTTCTTGCAGGTTTTTCCCGAAATGCAGTTCAGGAAGAAAAATATTTAACAAGACGCACACGAGCGATGTGGTGTTTATCCAAACAAGTTTTGCTTTCTTTATGCTAACAAACTTGAGTAAAATCTGAAATATTATTTAGAGACATCTCTCCTACTTTCACTCCATTTATTATCCAATTAATGCCAGTCATTTAAATGCCAAGAAGTGGCTCAGGTCTTTAAAGGAGACACTCAGCGAAGTGAGTGGAAGCAATTTGCAAAGACAATTCTGTTAAGATTATGAAGATTATGAATTACAAAATACCTCCAAACACAATGTTTTGTACAGCTCTAAACAATAACTAAAGAGAAAGGTATACAAGAGGCACTGAGTTATTTGAAGGAATATATGATCACCTTACAAATTCTGGTTAAAATTATGTTGCTGTTGTTATGAAAGTGGTGCATCATGGCCTAAAAATGCAGGAAAAACTGTGCCATTAAGTGAGAAAACAGGAACAAAGCTTTACAGTAGGGAGAAACCAAATTATCTGAAGGATCAGCCAAGGTTGAACTAGTATAACTGTAGGAAAACTAAGAGATGAAATCCAGGACTGGATTATTAACATCTTTTTTCTCACTCTCCAAGTGCCTCCTTCCCCAGAAAATGAAGAATTTTGCTCCCAAACCATGATCATATGTATTTTCAGAAGCAGCCTCCTTCTCAAAGGGATCCCAGACCTTGGACAGGTACTAACAACTCCACACAACTGTTTCTTATATATGAAGTTTCATATGCCCAGTGTCAAAGGCAAGATTTTAACATTTAGAAAGTGGAACCAAGGTTAAGGCTGGAGTTTTGAGATCCAAGGAATTTAGGCTTTCATAGAATCATAGAACAGTTTGGGTTGGAAGAGGCCTTTAAATGTCATCTGGTCAATCCCCCTGCAGTGAGCAGGGACATCTTCAACCAGATTAGGTTGCTCAGGCTTTAAAGTTCTATTGAATCAAATTAATTCAATTTCATTTGATTTAATGATAATGTCAAAAGGAACCCTCCCAAAACATCCATTGAGAGTTTTGTTTTACCTGAAACCCATTTTGTCCCCTTTAAGCACTCTGACCAGAAGCCACTATTTCAGTAGCAGTTTTTCAGATATTCCTTACTTTTGCACCCTACATTTATCCAATGACTTGACTCTGCAGACTCCAACCATGATTTCATGTTTACTGGGATTGCTAGTTTGTTCTTCCCTCTTAGAGTCACCTACCAGAAAATACGGAAATTGCCAAGAGAAAACAGATTATTTTTATTATTACTTAAATGTAATACTCTGGATTTTAACAAATTATCTGTATATTTATACGACTCGTTTAAACGACATGTTGCTGATAGATGTTTCTGGAACATCCTTTAATTTTCAGAAGATTTCTACACTAAGTTTACTTTATTTGGAGCTTAGGTCTGGTGCCCAAACGCTCACTGTGCCCATTCCTAAAGATCTAAAGGTCTTTGGCAATGGTGGTTGGACATGTAGCTACTTCAGTCATGCAACTGGTTCAAGCTGCCTCAGTACAGACAAGAGACTATGGGCTGCACCCACCTTGGCTTTATATCACGCTCAGTCCCTTATAATAGTACAAAGCACTAAACCAAAATGGTAATGATTTACACTCACTTTACCCTCACATAAGCAACAAAATGAGGTTTAACACTATGAAAACCCAGGGCCTGGCTCCTTTTTATATTCTTCTGTCAGCCAAAAAGACAGCCACTGGGAAAAATTTGGTCACTGATGAAGTTCTGCAGTCTCATTTTACTCACTCCCTTCAAAGGTTTTAATAAAGTTGTAGTTATCACAAACATTTGCCCCACAGAGACTTTTCTGCTTTGAAAAACACCAGAGTGCTCCCAGGCTGACTCTTATCCCAGCATTTCATATAAACATACAAAGTGCAATCTGTGACACAGCACCGAGGGTCGTTTAGAGGTCTTGTGCCATGTTGAACTCATTATTAAAAAATTGGCAAGAAAGCAACACATGACAGTTTTATATATTTCAGAGATACTTGCTGCAGAACAGTGAGAAAGAGTCCAAAAAACTTCTGATGACATAAGTCTATAAAGAAAATCAAACTTTTGTTTATTTTTCAAGTTTTCATAATTATTACTTTTTCACCATTATGAACACTATAAACTTTTGGGTGACTTCTGATCTACGCAGCATAATCTTATCAAGAGCAGATTGCCATACCCATTCTACCACCACTGACATCTTTTCTAATGCTCCAGGCACACCGGATATAATTGAATGTAATTCCCACTGACCTCACCTTAGCACAGGTAAAGGTAGAAACAAAAAGCATCGTTCTTTCTCATTTCCAAGAACTTTACCTCTTCCCCAGCACCATTTTTAGAAAAAACAAGTCTGGCATCCTTACTGCATCTAAAAGCTCTGTGCTGTTAGCTTTGGTACTTCCTCTGAAACTAAATCTTCTCACACTTCATGGCCACGCATGGCAAGTTCTTTTTGTCAAAATACCATGTTTTACCTCCTGTCTTTGTTTTACTGTCATTTAAAAACTGTTTTTTTTAAAGCAAGCACCACACAAAGCTGCAGTTTAACCAGATGTCCTCACTCTGAAGTGTATAAAATGCAGGCAGCTGTAACGCGACCGCATAGTCACTGTCAAAGGAGTTGCCCAGCCCTGGTGTCCAGTTTTGATGTTAACATCTTCCTAATCGCAGGACCTCTGGGGTAGGAGATGCCCAGCTTGGGTCTGTGGTGTTCCAGTGCCTGACCCAAAGTCCATTTTAAAGAAGCCTTCCCCACACCAGAGGCAGTTTCCAGAAGGCTGGTTGCCTCTCGTGATCCAGTATGGCACTGGAGAGGAACTGAGTGTTCAGATAATAGTGAGAGACATGTGCTTTTTCTAGGCAATTACAAACAGATTAGTTTAATGGTCTCCAACCTTCCCATTTGCAAACATCAATATATTTTTAAACAGAGACCCAGATCTCAGAAAAATAGTGCTTTAAATTTGTTATTTTAGTTATTTTTTCTGAGCACACTAGTGGTGACACATATCAGACTGAAAACCACCAATTACTTTTGTATGTGTGTGTATATATACATATATATATATGTGTGTGTGTGTGTGTGTGTATAATCTTGTGAGTAAATATTTGCAGAGACCAGAAACTTCAAATGCAAACAAACTACCAAGCCTCTCTCAAAAAAAGAAGTAATGGTAATTAGTGTGGCCTAAACATCAGCATTTAAGATTTTAATTTCTAAGAATAAAAATATCACTGTTTTTCAGTGAAAATTAAACTAATATCTCATACCGGTTTCAGTAAAAAAAGACTTAAGTCAAAAGTTAAAGTTCTAGGTAGCTGGGAACACGGGGAAAAAAAATAGGTTTGAGCTTTTCAACACAGATAATAATGAAATTGTAAATGCCCTACCAGCTTTGCAGTTGTACAGGCTGAAACCAGAAAGTGAACATTGTATGATGGAAGGAAAAAGAAGGTATTTTCTATGGGACAGATGTTAAGATGTTGCTGCTTGGGCAGTCTTTTCTCCTGTGATCATGTTTGCAAGGCAAGCCAGCCTCTCTGAATATTGCTGAAAGCCCCTCCTCGGCCTACTGCTACATCTGCCGTCCAGAACAGTCAGCACCTCGGCAATTATCCATCCAAGTCATAAAAATTCACATATTTCACATTTTCAGTCCCACCAGAACGTACAAGTTACACACAGATGGTTAGAGGAACCCAACAAATGAGACACCCAGGTCAATAAACCAGAAAGCAAACAAAGCCCCTGAGAGGAATGTTTCTTTTCACCGTTTTCATTGCAATTTCCCTGTTCTTCAACCTTTGTCATTTAATGGATGTGATTATATCCGCAATGTGAAGCCATACATCGATAAGAGAAGTAATGGCTGTAAAGGACAATACTGGGCTAGCTGATAGAGATGAAGAAAGTGGACAGGCTGAAAGAGTTGGGGCTGTTCAGCCTGGAGAAGAGAAGGCTCCGGGGAGCGGCCTCCCAGTACCTGAAGGGGCTACAAGAAAGCTGGGGAAGGACTTTTCATAAGGGCAACTAATGACAAAACAAGGGGAAATGGGTTTAAGCTGAAAGAGGGGAGGTTTAGATTAGATATTAGGAAGAAGTTCTTCACTGTGAGGGTGGTGAGACACTGGAACAGGTTGCCCAAGGAAGTTGTGGATGCCCCCTCCCTGGAAGTGTTGAAGGCCAGGTTGGATGAGGCTTTGAGCAACCTGGTCTAGTGGAAGGTGTCCCTGCTGATCGAAGGGGGGTTGGGACTGGATGAGCTTTAAGGTCCCTTCCAACCCAAATCATCCTATGACTCTATGACAGTCTTTTGGATGCCCATTTATCTCCTGGTGTTTTATACCTTTTAACTGAGTCACAACACTACTGATACACAGGTAAACAGCCTATTGAACTCAGGGTGAAATGTTTACGTAGGAACTCAGTGCTGATCAGAGCAGTGACAACTGTGACTGCCCTTTCCAGTCTTCTTCAATATCTAGACCCAGATCAGTGTTCAGACACAAAGCATGAAAAGGTTACTCACCACTGAAATACAGATGCAGCTGCAGGAAGATCAATGACACATGCCTACTCATTTCTCTGACAAATAATGCTAGCAGGGGCAATTCTAAAGGGAATAATTGTACTTATATTACAACTGAATTCAAACCAAACATTTGATGGCTGAGCAATTTTTCACCATCACACAACCAAGAGGAGCAGAAGGCAAAGAAAGAGAGATCACCTATCCCAACATTGCCTTCCCACTCCAAAAAGGCTGAAAGGTTACACTTATTTTTTTAGCTACTTGTTCAAACTCCATCTTTCTTGCTGCATTTTTGCTAATAATGAAGCAGCACCTGTGCAGCCTTCAGACCTTACAGCTCCAGGACATTGCTAATTATGAAAGATGCTGTAATAATTCAAACGGACCTTACAAACCTTATTTATGTCCACTTTGTTACTAGCTGGAAAGGTTTTTGGTTTACTTGATGGAGATCACTTGATACAGTGTTCACGTTGCTCAAAAAGGCCACATCAACTGGTACTTTTATGAAATCAGTGAAAATCTTCCTAACATGGGAAGAGAAAATAACCAATTGCTTCAGCGAAGACCTGCAACTCACCATCTAATTTTACTTTTTCTAGTTGACTGTCTTAGCATGCAGTACAGAGACAGGGCAGTCAGACAGGGAAGAAAAAAAAGCCACGATGGTGTGTGGAAATGCACCAGGTACAATTAGATTGAAGGAAACATTCAGCTTTGTAGCATTTGTGGAAAGCACAGTTTCACTTTACTGGTTCCTATCAACTAGACTGCCTGTGCAGAAACCAAACTTCAGATGAGACAGAGACCCAGGCAGTCAGAGTTTAGCAGTAGCCCAGATAAAAATGAAAGCTACGTGTAAACATTCATTCTGAAGCTGCAATGGGGGAGATTCCTTTTCCCGATGATCCCATAAAAACCAGAAGAGTTTCTCCTTTGAGGACCAGATGCCTGTCCTTATGTTTTACTTGTTAATAAAAACACTAAAGGCTTCATATAACTATCAGTTGTAAGCAAACTGGTGCAGTTAACATTTCAAATATATGTTTGAGACATGACCTGCAGGTTATTGCAGTCAAATCACCTGAATGTTATCACAGTCAACTCTTTTATGTTCCATTTTAATTTAACTTTGATACAGAATAAAAGACACAAGCATATAAATACAGAAGTGTACTATTAAATTCATAAAATATTATGCTCGCTTTTGGCTGGGTAACATCATGTGCAAAACTATAAAAACTGAATTAAGACAAATTTGAAATGCTCTTTGTTTTTCTGTTGTTTTAATTTCCATTTTTCATGTTTTTTCCAGAGGCTGGTTTTAGCCTATTACACACAATACCTGTCTGTTTCTTGCCCTGTCAATCATCTGGCCATATATTTTACTGTTCATTGATGCTTGCAGATCTTAAGGTTTTGTATTCTGTGGCAAGCAATATGGAATATATTTGTTGATCTTAAAAAAAAAAAAAAAGTATTTCATAGACGTGCTCTAGTTAAATCAGAGAGAGAAGTATTCAAATTTCTCTTAGCTTTGTGCAGCAGGGTAGAACATGGGAGTTTTTCAGACACTAATGGGAAGCTGGTGGCAAGCCCTGCAACCATTACCCACAGCAGATCAAGATTTTTAAACACATCACTTCTGTTTCAGTCATTAGTGTCTTCTTAAAACAACATCATGCTTTGTTTTCTTGATCAAAGCCACAGTCTTAGGGTTTGAAAATAAATTTCACTTTGGTGTTTTCCTTTCAAAACACGTCAGTCTTGTAAGCAGGCTAATCTTTGGTGATGGATCCAGGATGGATTGCGCTTATCCATGCAAATTGTCTAGAGAGACAGTTTGCCACTCATTAAAAGGGATTATTCTCTCACCCACACTCTAGCACCACATGTGTGCTAACACATGGGCGAGAGCCAGATGGACCTCAGTGTTCACATATGAGTCTTGAGGAAACTCAAGGGCTGGGAGCAGCCCTTTGCCTGGGGCTTTGGAGACACCAACCATTCCACAGGCATCTGACTCCTGGGGTACCTCCAAGGCTTCCAGATTGCATTACCACAGACGTGCTGGACTAACTCTGGAACAGCAAACTGCAGCTCTGGAGGACTATCTATCTTCGCAACTCATTGTGTCTGTATGACCTTCTCATCCATTTCCTACCTCAGCAGCTGCATTTACACACAGATTATTATTCACTAGTTTACTAAAGTACTTCTCCCCATTTCTAGGGCACGAACATCTTGCTTTTGGACTTCAGTGGGAGTTTTGTTTGAATAAAGGCATAGTCTTATCCTATGACTGCTTCAAGAGCTCAGGTAATTCTCTTCAAATATATTACAGTTCTGACAGTAAAAAAAATAAAAAATTAAACTACCCATATATTTACATAATTTAAAAATTCTTTATTTCCTGTTTGTTTCCTCTCTTCTGTGGTATATGAGACAGACTCTACATTACATAAATTAGGGCAGAGTTTGATATTCCAGAAAAAGGTAGAATCCTTCAGCTGGGGAAGGAAAAAAGCTATCAGTGAAATTGCTAAACACAGCTGATCTCCTGTTAAATCCCTACGCAGTCATATTAGAACAAATACCCGATTAATTATATTCTTGTGTGCTGTGATCCAGAATACTTTATTTATCGCCTTAAACTGCATCTACAGCTAGACATCTAATGAGCAGTAGCTTTTCCCAGTAATAACGATAATCTCTTTGCAGATAATTAGTTCTTGGAAAGTAGAAATGCACCTTTCCTCAAATTCCATTTTATACTTTCAATTCCCAGGAGAATGGGGAGTAGATCATAAGGAAGGAATGGAAGAGGGAAAGATAGATTAAGGATGTTACAGTAATATTCTTTTGTTCAACATCTGCATGCCAGAGAGATTACACACACTTCAGTAGATCAGCAAAAGAAGATTTGAAGCAACTAGTGTTAAACCTTCTGAGCAACTGAAACACTCCGCCTTCTTCCTTATCGCTCACCCCAACCTTCCCAGGTTGACAGCTAAGAAACATTCCAAATCCCACCTACCTCTTATGATTTTTTTTCCCCTCTTTTAAAAACCACTGAATGCCATACACCCATGACCTTGGAGTAAATGTGGTGTTAGCAACACAGACCCTCAAAAAGATCCTACATCTGCTGTGAAAAAAGAAGGGCCCCTCTTCTCCTCACAACAAGATCAACTAAAATTCTGGGAAGAATTTTTAAATTCCACAAAGCACAGCTAGAACCTTTTTTTGCATCATAAACCCAGAATATTTACCACAGAAATACAAGTTTCCATGATTCTCATCAGCAACACAGTCCATCTAGAAAATGAAAAATGGTTGAGCTCGTGAAATCAATGGAGGAGCCCCAAAGTTTTTATTTCCCCCACTGTGTAGTGAACATGGAGACAACAAGTTTTATAGCACCTAAACCAGGAGAGGTACAGCTGATGCTTCACAAGTGCTGTGGGATAACACTGACCAGTACACATTTATCACAACAAAGCAAATTTTCTATCATATTCACTATGAATCAGATCAACTGGCTGCTGTGATGCTATGGAACAGCCCAGCTCCCATTTGCCCAACACTTGAAGGCCCCCAGTCTTCATTCATGTGCCAAGAAGCACATAAATTAATATGGGATGTCTCTTCTCTCCATCATGTCTAATATTAATTTGTTCTGTATTGTGTGTTTACAGCAACATAACTGGTCTGAGTAGCACAGAACTGTTCAAGGAGCTCACAACCTAGAATTCTCTAACAACTATAAATCCATCAAGAAAACTTTGAAGGCGGGTGGGCTCAGCGAAGACAGGCCAGTGCAATGCCCTTTTCTCCTAGGAGGCTCCTCCAAACCCCTGCCAGACTGCAGAGCTGGCCGCAGAGTGCAGCAGCCCACCCCTACAAAGACCAATCCATCCCACAGCAAAACGCCCAACCATTACAACAGAAGGATCTTTCTACTTATACTACGTAGACAGAGCATTTATTTTTTAAATAGCAAGTAATTGCTGGGATACAGAAATACAGCACGAGCTTTATTGCTGACTACATGACTCCAAAGGTATCGCTCAGCCTGCACAAGCTGAACTACAAGAACACAGTGCTGCCGGGAAGTGAAAGATCATCCACTTCACCTCTTTAGTCAGAACAGTCCAAGTGTTCAGACAAAGCAAGATGATGGAAAATCACTATCTGATCAGAGTAAACCTGTCTCTTGCTTTCATAGGTGTTGAGAGCCTCTGACAAAACCATTTGTGGTGGAGCTGGGCACATGGAGGGTACAAGCTGACACAGGGCTCACCTGAGTGCTGAGGGCATAAGGACATCAGTGAAGAAAACGGGAATGTATTTATGCATTTATTTTTAGGGGAGAAAATGGAGGTTTCAGGGATGATCTGCCATAACTTCAGATGATGGGCAACACAGTAATTCTGTGGTAGACTGCTCTGGACCTCGGGGGGTCATTCTCCTCCCTTCCTTCTTATAGCGGCCTTCCAGTACCTGAAGGGGGCCTACAAGAAAGCTGGGGAAGGACTTTTCATAAGGGCAGTTAATGACAAAACAAGGGGAAATGGCTTTAAGCTGAAAGAGGGGAGGTTTAGATTAGATATTAGGAAGAAATTCTTCACTGTGAGGGTGGTGAGACACTGGAACAGGTTGCCCAGAGAAGGCTGCTCCTCCCTGGAAGTGTTCAAGGCCAGGTTGGATGAGGCTTTGAGCAACCTGGTCTAGTGGAAGGTGTCCCTGCTGATGGCAGGGGGTTGGAACTGGATGATCTTTAAGGTCCCTTCCAACCCAAACCATTCTGTGATTCTATGATTCCCAGCCCGAGTGCAGCCCTGGCAGCAGGGATGAATGCTTTGTGCAGAAGCCTCAGTGGATTCAGCTGCAGTGGGATGAACCCCTGTTTGTGTATCATTGCTCTGGATCAGGCTGTAATACATCAGTGTAGTGACCCCACTTTCCTTAATGCAAACAAAGCCTTGAGCCTCCTAAAAAGCACACCAGGCATGCCCTAAAGAGCGACAAGATTGATTTCACTACTTGCCTCAGAATCCATCGATTATATTCTTAAAGCAGATTAATAAAGTATAATTCTACTGCTAACAAATTCCCCAAGATTTACCTCACAAAGAGCTCTTTTGCTGAATTTCTTGTGACATTAATATTTGGTACCTAACAACAACAACAAAAAAAATGCTACTTTGACCTGATGCATAGTAATGTGGTGTGAAGCAATGAGAGTCAATTTGCTGGGCATCACTGAGACATAATGTGGAGGAATACTATGTCGATTTGCAGAGTGAATCAAAATGCCTAAGCTTTCTCTTCTGTGATATCTGCAAATCGCTGAATAATGTGGTTCACTGACCAAGTGAATTATTTTCAAGGAGTTTGGCACATCTTTAATTACAAGATATGTAAAGATGAAATGGAAACACACTGTGTGTATTTCTTTATGGCTGCTGAACTTTTCTTATGGAAAAGCACCTGTTTTTATTAAACTGTCTCTAGAAGGCATAAAATGTACAAGGTATAGGTTGACAATATATTTCTCAATGCATATAACTTAGCAGCTGAGCAATCTTACAAGGTATGAATCAACCATATACACATATTGCACCAACACACACAAAGCTACACTTACATAAAAATAAAAATGTGCAGAAAATAGATTTCTTCCTATTATGAATGTCTAAATTTAGGCAGCACACCAACAGTAGTATTATGTTTACCTTGCAACTGAGGAAGACTCAAAAAAAATTCACAACAGACTTCTTTACTGAACATTTATGTGCCCTTTATGCTTCAAAAATCAGGAGTTTGCATGCTGACAATGATTATGTAAATACCCTGTTTTGAGAATTAGGTCCCAAAGGATTCCCCAGCTGAAAGCAATTCTCCTTTAAAGGATTCACCATGGTCCAAATCAGTGGTTCTTAAGACACCATTTTCAGTAAGGCAATAAATATCCTGTTAGATGATTTCTGTTCAAGCAGTGAGCCCTTCTTGCTTCGCAAGAGCAGCCCCACTAAAGGGTCTCTATTTGCTGATTCTGAAGGGCTGTGGCAGAGGACGTGCATGTTTTGAACCTCCACTCTGGGTAAAATGGTGCAGTCTTGACTCTACTGACCAAAATTCATAGCTAACCCTGCTTGGAGCAGGAGGTAGGTCTAGGTGACCTCCTGAGGTCCCTTTTAATCTGAAATATTCCATGACCCTACAATCCCCAAATAGCTGAGCCCTCCAGGCTGGGGCAGACACACCGCAGAAACACACATATTTAATAATATTCTGGCCTCACCCTGGGCAGCTGGACTATTTCGATCATTTAAGTCAGGGCTGCAAGGTTTTATCTGAAGTGAAGATTCAAAACATGCATGCCACCAGTGTTATCCAAGTGTGTCTTAAATTTGGTAACAAATGCTGTGAAGAAAGCCTGATTTCTCAGCACCTGTTCTGTTGAAGGTGGTGTGCTTGGAAATGGCAAAAACTTACCATCAATACTTTATCTTAATCTAAGTGCTTATAGCGGAAATAGATGGAGATTCAAAGCATGGCTGAATTCTGTGTAACTTGCTCAAATCTGCATTCTCAGAAACCAGTTTTATAGAAAAAAAAGCTGATGTAACAATTGTGAGGTTTTTTCATATTTAAAGCACCCAATGTGAAAATGTATCTCTAAAATTTACCCTACTTCAGCAGAAAGATCATGAAAATAAGAGACATTAGAACCAGTTACGCAACCATAAACTGTTATGTGTTAATCTGACTGACCTGTTACGAAATTCCTTCATTTGTTCAGGTAGCCAGAACTCAGAAAGGAAGTACAGCCCCACTCTACCTCAATCCATTGACTGAATGAATCCCCATCAATTTTGGTTTTACACACTGGCAATCTCTGTTCATGGGAACATAGAATCTAAGTGTTGTGTTTCACTTATTAAGACTATTTCCCTGTTATTCCTTTCACTTTAAAATAGATACATAAATAAGTATTTTTAAAAATTGAAAACCCCAACAAGCACTATCCTCCACTATTGAAACACTAATGAAACATCAAACTGCTATTGTGAAGTGGGATAGAAAGCAAGAACTAAAAAAAACCCAAGCTCAGTCAGCTGTTCTGCTCTGCAACTGCTTTCTCTCCCTGCCCAGTGCCACAGGCGAGAATACACAGACCCCAACCCCAACCAGGAACCCTAATGGACAAGTTCTCACACGGGCTTCTGCATCACCCCCTGTAGCACATCCAGTAGCTGCCACCACACGGAGCTGCCAGTACAGACTGCACGTGATCCACCGCAGGGAAAAAGCTCAGCACGACCTCGTACCATCACAGTCTGCCCTTGCCTCCAAGGAGGTACACCTTCAACCAACACCTTCCACCAAATCACGTCGAGACTGTTCGCATCAAGAATAAAACAAATACAGAGTGGACAGGGACGAGCAAGCTCACAGTTGCCAAGACACGCACCAGCTAGCTTTAATATTGCCTGGGTCCAGTTACACAGGTAGCCATGCCCATGAAGAGCTCAGCATAGTTTCATTGCTTGCCTGGATTCCTGTTCCAACAGTTACCTCACAGTGATTGTGGAGTGCAATTCTGTTAATGCCAGCTTGAATACACCTGGAGCTGCCAGGTGATGAGGTCAAGCACAGTGAAGGCACCACACTTTCCAGGAACACCTCAGCAGCCAAGGATGGATGCCTTAAGTGCTCCACTTGTTCTGTTGAAAAAACCTTGGGCTTGGAAGCACAATCTGACCAGCATAGTGAATGTGTTAAGCAATAGAAAATGGACTACAGACTTTATTTCTCAAGCATATTGTATTATCTCTAAGTGAGGATACCCAGCATTAGGTGTTGCAGCCAAAGGCCCCAGAAGTCAGAGAGCAGCAGGACAGCATAGTGGCAATGCAGTCCAAGAGCATCTAGTTGCAGAGCAGAGACCTGCTTGGTGTGCAGCCCACCATCCTGGTGTGCAGCTCAGCCCCATCCCAGGACACAAACAAGAGCACACCATCTCCTTGTGTGCTTTGATTTCTTTTGGAAAGAAACCAAGGTGCAGAGAGGCAGGAAACCGCAACACACTCCCAGAGGTGCTGCAGTCAGGATGGGCAGAGGCCCAAGATCATGGGGCATACCCAAAAGCCCGCGCTTCCCTCGGCGCAGGCACAACCACATGGACCTCGTGCTATTCCAAGGAATCCTTTCATTCCACCAGCTGCTGCTGCTGAGGTCTGAAACTGAGAGCCAGTGTGCAATCTCATGGATGAGTGCAAAGCTCGCAAGCTCTCACGTCTTAACAGAGGAGAAGAAAGGCTCTATTCAGTTGTGCCAGAACAAATGAAGTGCAAAGGTAGCTGGGATGCCTCTTGAAGCTGTTTAGTGCTGGCAGTCAATTTGAATCACTCTGAAGAAAAGCTGAAGATTTCTTAGGAAAAGTACTATGCCTCAATGACTTTAAACTATTTCTGTGCTTCTGTGAGTGATCCCGGGCTGCTCGGCATCGCGAGGATGCGGACTGGCTGCCTGTTTCCTCAGGCTGTTTTCTGCCCACGGCAGCACGAGGATCTTTCCCCAAACGGACGTGGGGCTTTTCAGGTGCTCCACACTTTTCCTACAGGCTAGGGCAGTCTGTGAGGGCAGGAGCAGGGGCTGAGGGGCTCGCCCCTGCTATTTTATGCCAGTTTTGCAAAAGGGTCATCTGGAAATGTCACTCCAGCTGTGCTACTGCTGTGTTCAGATGGAGGAAAAAGACAAGAAAAAAAGCAACAGAAGTGTGGGACAGTGCCCAAGTGTTCAGATGAATTTATACTTCATCATTTAAGGACAATTTTTCAAAACTGTTGCAATATTTATCTGCCAGGAAACTAAAAGAAATTGTTTGGAGAATACAGCTGGTCTACATTTTAAAATTCAAATATATAACAAATAACCAAGCCCCAGCAGAATACAAGCTTGTAGCTCTTCACTTAAGAAATTAATCAAGGCATACTTTTTTTTAAATTAATCTGTGTAAAACCTGTGGGTTTGGGTCCTACCAGCTACACACTGGACTTGGTGAGACAGCAGCATAACTGCTTTGAAAAATTATCAGTAAGCACTAAAATAACAAAAAATCAGTCCCTCACCATGCTTCAGTCCACGTACATTTCAGGAATTTCTGTAGGAGATGCCGCAAAAGTAATTTCACCCAGGGAAACAATACAAACCTCTGTCTCAGACTCCAGGGTGAGCACCAGCAACAATAAAAATGCATCCTCTCCTCCTCACAAACAAACAGTGAACGATTACTGGGCAAAATAAATTCTTTCATCAATAACAATCCATCAGATATGCTTCCTTCTTTCTTTCTTCCTGTAATTCATTTGTAAAGTTAACAGCACCACATACACAGCCTCCTAAGAAAACTAATTGATCCCACTGCCCTGGATAAGAGCCACTTTATTGGATGCTGGCAACGATTACAATTTCATGCATATTATTTCCATTTGCCGATGCACACATGCAGGCTTATGTGACAAATTCCACTAAAAAAAAAGAATTAAAGAAAACAAACCAGAAAAGTTATCATACGGTGTAAGACTTGTTGATTTCTTTGCCACCTTTTGTGCTAAAGAAAATAAACTATCTACTCCGTCAACATGTGCTACCAATAAGTTGGGCTAATTAACGGCAGACTGCTGAGAAACCAAGCAGCATTCCTTATCAGCATAGGAAAGAAGCCCAAGTTGGCTTCTAACATTTAAAGTTACTTGCCGGAAACCAGCTCGCCAGGCAGAGCTGCAAACCCTGCTTATCTTTCAGAAAGAGGAGGGGAAAAAAAAAAGGTAACACTAGTTTTACTTCAAGTAATGCCAGGACCCCTAAGAAGGTACGTTAAGAGCACTTGTGTGAAAGCAGCATGACACTTCCACTTCTCTGAAATAGATTTTCTTCCCGATGTTGGTGGCTGACATGAAGTGTAAAGAAATTTAAAAAAGGTTAATCCAAAGGATTTTTTAGGAGGTTGAAAATATATAGCTAATGTTATACTGAGTTTTTAATTAGTCTACCAATCAGCACACGTGCCCATTGGCTTCCATGTTGCTTAAAACCTGTACATTTGTAGGTGATTCACAGTGAACAACAGCATCTGGTGTGATAACCTGGAAGTTACACAAATCAGTTACGTACAGGTAGGGGAATACTGTCCTCATCAACCACGCAAAGCTCTTGCCAAAAAAAAAAAAAAAAGGAAAAAAGAAAAAAGTGCAAGCCATTTAATTAAAATGGTTCTGTCCTATCATCCAGAATCTAAGGTTTATAAAGTAAAGATTAAAATCAAATTAATGGAGTCTTATAGCTGATTTGCATTCCCATGGTTTGTCAGCACATCTAATAGAGATCTTCTCTCCTTGCAAGAAAATGCTTTTTTCCCCCATTCCTACATCTAAATCTTTGGTACAGAAAACTGTGTCATCAGCGCAGTGTAAGTGTGTGGTGAAGAGATTCACTATGGTACCGAGATGTTGCAGGCATTTAAGAACTTGTTCAGGAGAACTTCTTTGTGTTGGTTTGTTTAAAGGGAGAGATGCAAAGAATTTCAGAAGAAAAGTCTATTAACACAGATCAGTCACCATCAAACCACCAGGCATCAAAGATTCCTATTTCCTCTGGCTTTCAATGAAAAGAAAGCATTAACTCCCCATATTTGCCTTTCTCTATCTCCTAAAATAGTAGTACTAACAAAACTGGAACTATCATTCTGGAGTGCCGGGAAGTAATATTAAAACCAGCTTTCTCTCCACAAGGTAATGCATATGACTTCTTTCAGGGGAGGATTAACTTCTTCATGTTCAAAGAAAACTAGGGCAAGCAGAAATGCAAGCATGGAAATCTAAAAGTATTCTTAGTCCACAGAAAAGTAATTCTATATGAAATCTGTGGGATGAGAAGTAAAACATCTCCAAAAGAAACTTGCACACACTGGAGACATGGAAATAAATATTTCTTTAAAATGGAAGTGTGGCTTGAAACCCATAGCTACATTATATTAAAAAATAAAAATAGTTATGACTGAGTAAAGTATTATTTTGAAGGACCCTAGATAGCTTTCCACACCCTACACATAAATAGACACTGTCAATCAAGGAATTCATCCAACACTGAGCTGAAGCCTTGCAGACATTTTAAGCCCGAAGTGGAGGGAAGTGCTGGTGAGCACATTTTTCCAGGGGCTGAAGGAAAAGAGGGAATAAAAAATGACAGGAGACTTCCCTAAAATTGAATTTTAGGTGGAGATGCAAAGACAAAGTCCGTAACATTCAAAGACTCACACATGTATCACTCTAGACAGTGGCTGGAAAAGCAACAAACAGATAATGAACCTTTCCAGCTGACATACCGGGGAAAATAAACTATTCAAGAAGGAATGATGCCAGACTGAATGTCTCGTTAGAACTAATATCTCCTGCCATTAAAAACTCGCTTCACCCAACATGTACTTTCCCGTGGGTAGGCAGAGTGATGCAGGATAAAGTGTGCTGGAAATGAGGGCTCTTGCCACAGACAGAAAGACCAGTTGTGATTAACATGGAGCTTTATGCAACTCAAGACTGAGTTCTGTTATGAGGAAAACAGCGTTCTGCTTTTAATATCTGTCTAATTTCTTGTTTAATAGTTTTCCCCTTGAAATAACTTTTCAGTAGATTCCTGGAGCAGGTGTTATCTTTCCTCCATAAACCCTGAGATAATGTAACTATAATGGTTTTCCAAATAAAAAGTGAAAAGTTATCAGGACAAATATCTCCATTTTTATTCCACTGAGATATTATTATGGTGATGGTAATAATTGCACAGAGGAATTACTTAGAATACACACTCAGCTCTGACCTGACCCTGCTATAACTCAGATGATACCTTTCCTAAGTTGGAAGAATTTATTTCCATTTTCAACTGAGCTCATCTAATCAAAATGCTTCATTGTGACAAAGAGTTCATTGTTCCTGTGCAAATTGCAGTTCCCACTAAAGCCCTGCTATTAAGAACCGGACACTGCCACAGCAAATTCAGCCAATGGGGAGCTCAACTTGGGAAGAGAATTTTCAGATGAGCAAAAACCCAGTACTTTATATTTTGTTATTAATGCAGCATACATTTAACACCCCCTGTTGGGAATTGCCTGTATTAACTCAGCACTAATACAAGCTGTGGGCATAGAATTTAAGAGTGGGACACCACCTACTCCTAAATTCTGCCTGTTGCAGACTGCCCTGACCCAGATGGTGAAGGGACCCAAGGCAAGGCTGGTGAAGAGCAATAATGTGTTTTATTAGGCTGGTTTTTGGCACAAGGTTTTCTCAAGCTCAGGACTTCACAAGTTGTGATGTGTCCAAAGACTTGTTTCTGTCCTGCAACTACATCAGCTGATTTAACAAAAGCCATTCCTCTTTCCTAAAAGAAAACTGCCTATTTAGGATGTTACCACACAGGTAATCAGGAAATGAGGACTCAGTTCAGATCACCTGCCTCGCTCTGTCATTTGGGCCAGAGCTTTTAATACCAGGTGGGCATCAAGGGCTTATCAGTACAGGAAAATGTATTTTCCTCCTGGAAATACTGTTCAAGTCAGCACCCAAATTAGCCTTAAGGCCAAACTCCATTAGAATCTGGCAACACCAAGAGTAACTCCAGCAACCCCTGACATCAGAAAAAGAACAGCTATCTGGAAAAAGAGGAAACTTATTTCTTTTCCTGCTATTCATTAGTCCTCAGATATACTGATAGACAACATAGAGAAACCTGGACTGATACCAACTGACCTATTGACATCCCAGTGAACACAGTGGTGGCAGTCTCTGCACTATAGCATATATACGATTGCTTACAGACAGCCACAGCGGAGGCATGTCACAGACACACAGCAAGAGACAAGAACAACAGACAAAATGGGGGGTTTTTCTGAGTCACATTTTCGTACTACAGAAATTTTTGCAGCACTTGAGTTATGATTTGAGCAAAACATTTCGTTCAACAACACAACCCCAGCTTTTTTTTAAAGCTGTGGCATGCAATTATGGATTGAGAACTTGACTACTTTTCTCCTCTTTAGAAGACCAGGATGTTAACAACGGTACAACTCAAAATAATCATCATCAATAGCAGGAAGAAAAAAGGTGAAGCGATACACCCAAATCTACAAAACAAGTTTGCAGCAGGGAAATGTGCTTTGCATTCTCTGCTTATTCAATTATTGGCATGTAATTGCTAGCTGGTAGGTCAGAGCTGCCTTGTCCTCGTCCCAGAGGAGACAGGAATGTTACTGGGCTGAGATCATTTTGACAAGGTGACTCACTCCTCCTTCAGATCAGATCAGTCCAAGTGGACTCCTTTAGACAGCGAGAATAAATTTTAAGTTCTTGGTACAGATCATGCTCTTTCTAAACAAGGTCCCATGCCAAACAAGGTATGGAAATAGTTTTCAGCTTTGCAGTTTTTCACAGGTCATTTTATGACAAAATAATGGGGGAAACACATTTTTAGTTCTTCCCTGGTATGAGAAAGTCAGTGAGAGATGTTCATTCTCTCACTCCAGCTTGCAGAAGAGCTAGCACTGGAGATTGGCATTATGGTCCTGACCAGCTTTCAGCAGCTGCAGCTTCTGTCTTGCACCGTTACTGCTCAGCCCCTCTCACTTCGTAACTCACAAAGGACTTGGAGACTAGACCAGAGCTTTGAGTAACGGTGATCATATTCACCAGGATTTATGTTCTTGTAATTGCTGTGTATTAAACAGATACTCTGACGAACCTGTTGGAGTCTAAAGCTCTCAGTCCCACCTCCTCAGTCCCCTGCCCGATGGGATTTTTCATTCATCTGCCACCTGCTGCTTTGCAGCTCTGCCACTGTGCCAGGGTCAGTAAGTGGTCCCAGCTTTTGGGTGGTGATCCCAGGAGTACAGAACTCTGCAGCCCAAGATCAAGCTCATTTTCTACCCCGTGCTCCAGAAGATACACTTCTAAATGAACACTGCTGTGTTTGCTGATTGTTTTATGGTTTGTTGACTTCTTGAGTATGTAATATTGTTGGGGTAACGTTGTTTTTAATTAGGTGGAAGAACTATTGTTTCAGAAGGCTGAATGCATTTGCTAGCAAGGGGTCTTTATAAATACAATGAATGTTATTTGGTATGCCTTCACAGATGGGTGCTGACAGCTGCCAGCCAGCTCTGCCCATGCTCAGAGTTGGACTGGACCCAAGCCAGTGCTAGTTCAGATGTCATATTAGTTGCAGCAGCACAATGTTGGGCCCAAAAGCATCTTGGAAAAAATCTAATCTGAAAAACAGGAGTGTTTCAGTTCTTCAAAGAAGACTCGGTTGTTGCAAGTTATTCAACAAATGTGCCATAGATTTTTATTGTTTCAACTGCACAAAGTGACAGAACCCAGAAAATAACCATGAAACAACTAAAGAACCAAGTTATAAAAAAATTAGCGCTATCTACAGATGAAGATAAACTGTAAGTGGAGACAAGAAGGGTGATCACACATACAAAACAATGTTATATGTTTCCATATATACATATTAGATACAAGCACATATACCGGAGCCCTGATTTCTTCAGTAGTCCCTGTTGAAAGGCATTAGAGGGACAACACAAATGGGACAGCAACAACAGGTCTGTGCTGCAGGTTTGCCTATAAATACTACTTTGACCCAGTTCTTGGAGCTGTTGATCTGAATCTCAGTGCCTGGTGTAGTTTACAACGAGAAACTAAGCAGCTGGAGACTGAAGCACATGTGTTTTCTTCAGCTCTGAGAGTTGTAACCTCTACTTGTTTTGCTCTGGACTATTTTATATCTACAGAAGTGTAGATTATTATGAATACATAAAGACCAGGATGAACTATCCCATGCATGTGTCTACTCTGTTCTCTCTTAGTAAGGAAATAACCCACTGCTGGAGTCCAGACCTTCCTGGCAGCTTGGAAGCCATGATAATGCAAGTTCTGTCTAAAGGCAAACATCTGGTATCCTCATTATACAAAGCTCAGAGTTTACACTTTTCTACAAAAAACAGGGAAGCAGAAATATGTCTCCACATGGGAAAGGAACTACGACTGAGCGCTAGCTCCCTCTTTGCAGGTCACAGTGTGGATGCTCCATGCCAGGAGTAATTCTACCAGAACATGTGTTCACTCAGTCAAGGAAAGAGCAGAGGGATCAACAGAAGAGACTCTTGACTTAGGGGAAAATAAAGAATGTGGGTAGAACCTCATCCTTGGAAACACATTTTACATATTACACAGAATAAAATATACATCAAGAGGATTTATATGGCAGGCTCAAGGTCTCCTCCCCCATTTCATTTTCTGTTCAAGTATAAATTTCCTTGTATTTCTGAAAAAGTGGGTATTATACACATCCGGTTCATGCTGTTTACGTCACTTTTGCTGCTCAGGAAACATTACATTACTGTAGGCGGTTGTCTGGAACATGTTTTTCCCCTTTGTCTCTGCTAGAATGCTCGTACTGTTATTAAATTCTCAGTGTAATATTTCCCCAAATCAGAAAGCTAAGCGGAGATAACACAAAGGCGAGTTTCATGAACACATTCTTTAAGAAAAGCAGTATCCTACAAATCCCGCAACAAGCACTTATTGGCACTTCCACTAATGTAAATAAAATCTAGTGGGTTCTCGGAAAAACAATCACTTCTGTCTTGTTATCAGAGGATAGAATCTGGGTCAACAGATGCATTTTGGATATGCACCAATTCTTAAATGATTTAGTATTCTGATCTGTTGGATAGAAAAAGCAATTTCCTACATCAGCAGTACCCTTAGCACAATGTGCAATTTCATCCTACCACCTACATTGCTGTAATCATTAAATGTTATAAAACATCTCCCATAAAAGAAAAAAGATTGTGATATATGACTATAATGTAAATCAGTGCTTTGGATTATGGTGTGATACTAGTTCAGTTTATTTATATGTGTTTCAACTAAAAACATCCAACTGGATTTCAACTATCACAAGATTAATCTCACTAATACTTTATATATACAGATGGTCAGACAAGAAAAATTAGACAAATATGAAAAATTAATATATTCTTCTTGTATAATATAAAACATGATTTGTCTCCTAGAAGATTATAGCTGGAGCTTCTAGTACCAAGAATAACTAGACTAACCAACATGGGCCCTCTACTTTGTGGGAAGTTTTTCATTCTGTCCCAGCTCAAAAGTTATTGTAAGACACGGGAGATCTACAAAGCACACAAATGCAATATAAACCACAAAGCCTAAGTTTGTTTTTACCTGGATATAGCTTGGTAACTAATCAGAGTTATTAATAGCTGGAGTCTTATTTACATTCATCCAACAGGTTCCAAAACGACAGCAGGACAGTTCCATGAATTACATATTTCAGCACTGTAACCTGCTATCTGAAAAGATATTCTGTGTCAACATACCCTGGTCACTGAATTTAATTAACATTATACATCCAAGAACATCTGCAGTGCCAAACAGAATCTTATCACTGAGCAAAGGCAGAGGACTTGAATTCAGGTTCTACATGTGCCACCTATTGTCATGGTTTACAAATTAATTTACATCTTTAAAAACACAGGGAGGTCTGGACGGAAACAGGTGCCTCAGACAGACACTCTACAGTTTATCAAATTAAAGGCCTTGATTCTCACAACCTGTGGCAAAATAGCTGATCTGCTAGAGAGAAGGAGCAAAGCCAGAGCAAACGTTTCTGGCAGCATGAGGATCAAAGAGGCCTCAGATAGCCAGAAAAAACAAAGGATGCTGACATCAAAATACTGGCAGCTTTCATTGTTGCTTTTCTTTCCAAATAAAATGGGCAAAGAAAAGGACCAGCTTTCCCATCCAAGCTCAGTTCTCCAGTGAGCACCATTCTGTAGCTGTAATTATAATCTTGTATTTGTGTGCACACTAACTAATTTCCCGGGCAAGTTACATTTTGGGTTGAACATGTTGGCATGTAGAGATCAACCTCAATAACAAAAATAGCTGCTGAGTTCAGCAATCTGCAGCTTTTTATAGTTGACCTTGCAGCTCTGCAAGATAGTGGCTCTGGGCCACTTCATTATTTCAAAGGAGGAAATGTGGCTCTGGGAGTCTCATGGGGACTAACAAGACCCAAAAGATAAGTGCTTTCCTGGCTAAGTTCTTTTTGTTTGTTTCATCTTGGTTGTTCTCATTTCAAAAGTATTCTGGTCCTCTTAATATTCAGCGTTCTAGCTGTGACTGGTGGAGCTAATCTTGCTTGCGTAGTTTCATTTACTGCACGGACTTTTCCTTAGTTTATCACGCAGCTGGTTGCATTTGAACTCCTCCATGTTGCACTCTGGCCACAGCAAGTAACCATCAGTGCAATTAGTCATATTTCAGTTTTACTTCAATCCCCAAAATGACTACAGCAATAAAACTACATATATAGACTAAGAACAACGAATAAATGCTAAGCAGTTGCATAACAGGCTGATTCTGTCAGTCCACCTATCTTCTTGATTAATTGTGTGATTCTGGCTATTTGCATCCCCAGCTGGCTGCAAATGTGCAATAGAAAAGGAGTACCTAGACTTTACCATGGTAAAGTTCCTTCTCAGTTGCATGTGAGTAGCAAGAAAGTTAAAGAGAACTATTTAACTATCTACTAAAGTCTGACTGCAGCAGGAGCTGGAGCTATTTGCTGTTGGCTGGTCCACTGCAGATGTGAGTGACTGAAAACCTACCCCATTCCTCCACCCACCCCCCCATCAGCAGCAGGTCTGCAGAAGAACAGATTTCAAACAGGAACAGGACCTGGGTCACCCACGCTCCTGCACTCAGTAATTCACTCATTCCCATTCCCTTTTTCTACATCATTAAAAAAACCTCGAAGAAAACATTAAAAAATGCTTTCCAGTCCCGTTGATGGCAAACAAACCCACATCCTCAGAGAGATACATAGAGGTATTAATCACTCCTGTAATATTCATATTACAGTATGCTCATGTTTACAAAAATCCTTGCTTAGTCTGGCCACAGCAGAAACTGGAAAAGGAAAGGAATAGCATCTTCACTGCTTTTTTTACAAAGTTCTTACAAACCATTGCTGATGCCAACCCTAGGCTTGCTGGCAAGAGATTCATTATGGACATATGACATAAAACATACAGACAACTAACTTAGCTGGAAAGTAATATATCTCCATGTTCTCGTAGAGGATTACCGTTATGAGAGTCCCAGTCAGCAGAAATGTTTATCCAGCATGCACCCTGCCTCCAGAAGAGGTGCTTCCCAGCTCGCAGGCATGTGGACAGGCATATTTCCATTGTCCAAGCTCACAATGTTTCATTTGTGTAACACAGAATCCCAACTTAATTAAATAGCCCCAGAGACCAGGCAAATCTCAATATACATGGGCAAGTGGTCGAACGGCCCCATTTGCATGTGTCACAGCTCGCCGGGTATCGCTCCAAAAAGCATCTGTCTCAACAGTCTCATATGATTCTTACAAACAAGCTACACTTTGCATTTCTGAATTTAACAAAGATCACGCAGCTGCCAACATACTATCAAAGCCTGAAGACCAAATAAATGTTTGGCTTCCCTCCAACCGTCCTTGCTGTGGTATTATTACTGACAATAGAGCCAGAGCAGCAAAAGCAATGAGATGGCAAATTTACACATGTGCCATGTTTTTATACATTGTCTCCATTTGCTGCTACAAGATTGTAAGCAGAACACTGGTGAGCATCTTCTGGTTGCAAAATCTGACCTATTTTAGGGCTTTATGAAAGCTGTACAATGTTATTAGTGTATAAAAAACTGCAGATGGGCAAAATGATCTAAGAAAAACAATTCAAAGGTGTTTTGTTTATTTTCCCATGTGGGAAGTAGAAATAGATCAGAACTGTATATTCTCAGGGCTGCATTTTGCACTTTTTGAAGAAATAGTGTAATATCCATAAAAAATGGAGACCCAACAGTTGATGTTTCCCTTGGCATGTGCTCATTCCACTCCAATACATGCATTTCCTACTCCTCGCGACAGAAGCAGCATGCATATATCCAAGGGTAGAGTTTATATTTGACCTGTGTAGAGGAGCTCTGTTGCATTTTTCAGCTCAGTTAATATCCCAACCACCCTCTCATCAAAAGCCAATTGCATCTGCAAGATAAGAAGCCCTTCCTATAGATAGCAATATAACTTTTTGATCTGTATCAGATGATTAGGACAGTGAACAAAGACAACTTCTCCTTTACTACCTCTCCTATTTGCTGAATTTCCACTGTATCCGAAGATCTGCAGGAAGCAAGTGGTTAAGAAAACAGAGGCAGAGGTTGGAGGCAATTCATGACAGTACCTCCAGCAGAGCCGAGGCCAGTCTTGAAAAATACTTTTTGCAAAAGCCTGAACACTCACAGGACCCCTAAACTGGAGGGATGTCAAGCACGTACCACCTTGCTGCTCTGCCCATGTTATCATGAAGAGCTGTGCTTTGGTCTCCCTTCCCTTAAATTCATAGAATCATAGACTGGTTTGGGTTGGAAGGGACCTTAAAGATCATCCATTTCCAACCTCCCTACCACGAGCAGGGAGGTTCAATCCATATGAAGACAAGGCAAAGTCACTGCCTGAGAAGGCAGCAGTACGTTGACATTCCCACTTGCAACCTCCTCTTGCCAACACACAACAAGCAGTGAGCTGCATTTGCAATTATTAGGCTCTGGTGACACAGGATGAGTCACTTTGGCACTGTCCCTCCATCTTGTGCCTCGCTGGAACCTCCCCAGTGCACGACACCCCTTATCTTTCATAGATCCCATCCCCTCCACAAGCCAGGCCTGGCACCCAGCCCCTCCACCTTTGGGGGCTCCTGTTGTTCACCACTGCTCTAATTTCCATCTCGTCCCTCGCCCAGCTCTCCTCATTTTCAAATCCCCGCTGATTTAAATGCAGCTTGCCCTAGGCTTGCAAGCTGTAAAGACACCTCCCCCCAAAACAGAAAGAAAAAGCAGGAAGGGTGGTTTTGCTCAGGAGGTTTTGTTACCCCACACTGTGTTTTGGGAGGAGCAGCTCTTGGAAAGAGGGACAAACAGAGCAAAGCAGAGCTGGGTGTTGCTGGAAACATTTGCTAAAGACATCCCAATGCCCCTGGAGATTTTCAAGCTTGGGATTCCTCCCCCCCCACCCCACAAGGCTTCTTTTAATATATTCTTTCTGCAAAGTTTGTGGTACCTGTGTAATTTTTCAATTGGGGATTAGAAGGATTAAGCCCTCACTAGCCTGTGTCTCCCAGGGAACACTGGCTTTACGTACTTGCTTGACGCGCATTTCCAGGGCAAGGGCTCTCACTCATCTCACTAGAGATGAACGGTGGCTTATTTTATACACTACAAAATAAAGTCAGGACTTGCCCAATTGTATATTTACTTTCTCTCTGGTCTGTCCTTTGTGTCTTTTACCTTCTGTGTGTTTTTTACATAAAAACCACTTCACGAAGTAATTGCCTTCGTATAGCACCAGCTGCCTCGGATGCAAGGGTGATTTACCAGCAACACTAAGCTCCAGCGACATGATACAGTGAGGTCTCCTGGGTCCACCACATACCTATGCCAGAAGGACATTCACTATCTTTTCTAGGTTTGTGGATCCAAAAAGTCTACTGACTCCTGTTTGATTCCAGCCATTCTCCCCTCCTATGCATCAATGAATAATGCTAATCCAACACCGCTTTGTTTTACCTCTGTGTATTTTCTCTATTCAATTTGTAAAAGTTTAACTTGGTTCTATTATTAAGTAATACAGAAATAAACAGCAAAGAATTACATGGACAAATGCAGTTTCACTTGTATTCCGTGCCACACTTCCAGATAAGCATGAGACTCAGATACATTCACACCAGCTCCAGCTGGTCACAATTCTTAATGGTATTAGCAACAAGGCAGTCAAAATATCTAACTCGAGCCCACCAGAGTTGCTGGAGATATCTCTAGTCACTAGTCTACATGGAAGCCTGTCCTGCTATTCCTACAGAGCTCTGGTTAGCCATGATGTCTAGATTAAACCAAACATATCCTTATCCGCAGACATACCCACATTCTCCATTTCCCTGAGGATATTTCATATTTCACATCCACCGTAACCATACTCAGCAGGAGTTTATTAATTAGGTGCAATTGGTCAAATAAAATCACATTTGTGTATTATTGCCTGTCCTGACTAGATAAGTGTATAACCAATTCCTGGACAGTTCAAGTTTGTTTCACATGGAAACTCACAACAGCAAATTGAACAAACAAAACATTGGCTGAAAATGACCATAAGTAGTATCAGAATGGCCAACATGAATTCCTTAAAGCAACCAGGTATTTACAAAGAGATTTGCATCCATCTTTAGGACTGGAAAAGGCTAACCTGAAAATGAAGAATTTAGGGAGGGTAACAGCACTAGCAGGAAATAATGATAGTGTATCTCTTCCAAGTTTCTTCATAAATTAACATAAATATTAATTCAAGAACATGATGTTTTTAATAGTACAGGAAAAAAATAGTAGTTTAGATCATAAAAGTTGCTCTGGTTATGTTGCGCAGACTTGAATTCCTTTATCATTTGAGATCCTTATTAAGTCACTTGCATGGTATAGATTACAGTTCAATCCTAAAATTCCTCTACATTTATGTTTCTTATGTTTTTTACTTTGATATCCTGCCTGTTTTAATGAAGAACAGGATGTGCAATAGCTTGTTACTTACGGCAGTACTTTGACAAGGAACCTGGATCTTAATAAAAAACAGGAAATAAAATCCTTCATATTAAATCAATTCTTTAAAAAATAAGCATGTGAATGTCATATTTAAGATTAAAGGTATTTCTCTTTCCAGGAAAGGATCATAATAAGGTGGGCATGTGGCTATTTCAGAAACTGCACACATTTGGTAAAGAGCTTATAGAAAACAGTGTCAAATCCCATATTGAACCCAGCTGCTGGTACTTACTTTTTGATGTAGGGCTTACTTCCTGCAGATATACATCAAATTAAATTCTTTACTAAGCTCACAATGGTGTTTTCCCTTTAAGCAGAAAGGCAATACTTACCTGAATGAAATATTATCTCTCTTTAATGGGTTTCTACAGTGAAGCCACATTTTACATTTTAAAAGGTGCAGTGACAGTAGGAACGAAGAGAGAAACTTGCTGTCTAGTAAACCAGTTTATTTTCTCAAAAATAGCTTTAATGAAGCCAACTGGGGTTTGTTACACCGATGATATATCTGGTGTCCCAAGGGCAATTTTGATAGGACTGTTCCTATACTGTCACTTGGCCAATATCCCATAATTTGTACCACTGATAATGATAAGAGTGTTCCTCTGAACAGAAACGTGGAGGGTTGTAATAGCAGATGCACCTCAAAAATAAGGGTAATGGACAACAATACTGAGGCAAAGGAAATGCACAGATTAATACAGCTTACACGGTTTTCCAGGCTCTGTTTCAATGGCTTGAGACATTCAGCACTTTTGATTACAAGAAAGAATTCCCACTAGATACAAACCAGAAAGATTTAGCTTCTAATTTTGATTCAGTAACATCTGCAGACGCCTGTCTGGAGTGATAATACAGTGCCTCCCATCCAGAAAAGAAATGAGTGAGGAATAATGGTGCAGAGTCAACAGAGGTGCAACATGTTACATTTAAGCTCCCTTAAATTCCAGTCTCCTTTGCCTTTCAGATATTACTTATCAGTAAATACAGGATTCTTAGAAGATGTCAAAAAGTTGTAAGATTATTCAAGTCTAAGTTAAAACAGAGAGCAGAACTCACCGATGGTTGCATTAGTCAATAGACAATCTTTCTGTGGCCCTTAATTTAGAAGACAGTCCATTTGAGGGTCCAGACAGTCATCTAAAATGGTCTAGTGGTGATGTGGGAGGAAGCATGTAAGCAGTATAACAAGGGGCAGGAATAAGCTCAACCACTCCAAGCTAATTTTCCAAAATTCCCAGCAGAGCCTTAAAGTCTAAGGGTGTGGAAGGTGCTGGACAGAGGTCCCTCTCACTCCATTTCACAATAGCGCTGGTCTGAACTTTTTTCCAGATGTGGCACTTCAGAAAGAAGATGGCTGGTGGCTGCTGTGAGCCCTCAACGCTGCTGCGGAACTGTATCAAACAGACATGGTGAGAAAGGCACTGCTTCCACCAAGAGTCTCCCACATGCCAAAAGACTTTGAAAGGCATTTTCATTCTCAAAATAGAGTTGATCATCAATAAAAAGCAAACTAAAATCCTTTCATAGATTTCTAAGCATTTAGTAGTAAATCCTTTAGTAGTTTTCTAAGCATTTCTCTTCCTAACAGCCAGGTCTGGATTGAGCAGTGTTAAGTGAGCTCTTCCTACATTGAAACCTGGTTTGGAAACTCTCATGAACACTATTTCTGGGTTCCGAATTTATCTTTTTGCAACCAAATTACCTCATTGTGAAAATTCTTATTTCTGACATTAAGTTTTCGTATCTTAATGTTCTGTCAACCCATATTAAAGCTACATATCAAGGAACATTCACTCACGGGTGATGTTCACAGAATCACAGAATGGTCAGGGTTGAAAGGGATCTCAGGAGATCATCCAGTCCAACCCCCCTGCCAGAGCAGGATCACCTACAGCAGGTCACACAGGAAAACATCCAGGCAGATTTTGTAAGTCTCCAGAGATGGAGACTCCACAACCTCTCTGGGCAGCCTGTCCCAGTGTCCTGTCACTCTCACAGTGAGAAAGTTTTTCCTTATGTTTACATGGAACCTCCTGTGTTCCAGCTTGCACCCACTGCCCATTGTCCTACCGTTGGACATCACTGAGAAGAGCCTGGCTCCATCCTCCTGACATTCACGCTTTACATATTTATAAACATTAATGAGGTCACCCCTCAGTCTCCTCTTCTCAACTAAAGAGACCCAGCTCCCTTAGAAGGGAGAAATGAACTAGGATCCTTCAGAAAGTATCATGCCATTCTTAACCGCTGGACTCTCTCCAGAAGTTCCCTGTCTCTCTTGAACTGTGGGGCCCAGAACTGGACACAATCCTCCAGATGTGGCCCCACCAGGGCAGAGTAGAGGGGGAGGAGATCCTCTCTTGACCTGCTGGTCACACTCCTCTCAATGCACCCCAGGAGACCATTGGCCTTCCTGGTCACAAGGGCACATTGTTGGTCAACTGATCACACACCAGCACTCCCAGGTCCTTCTCTACAGGGCTGCTTTCCAGCAAGTCAACTCGCAAGCTGTCCTGGTGCCGGGGGTTATTCCTCCCCAGGTGCAGGACCCTGCACTTGCCCTTATTGAACTTCATCAGGTTCCTCTGCGTCCAGCTCTCCAGCCTGTCCAGATCTCGCTGAATGGCAGCACAGCTCTCTGATGTATCAGCCATTCCTCCCAGTTTAGTGTCATCAGCAAACTTGCTGAGGGTACGCTCAGTCCCTTCACCCAAGTCACTGATGAATCCATTGAATAGGACCAAGTACTGAGCCTTGGGGAACACCACTAACCACAACTAGACTGTGCGCCGCTGATTAGTCCTGTCCTTTGGATAAGAGATAAATTGTCAAGTTCCTCCTGAAAATTTTAGGTCCAGTTCCAATACAAGGTCAGTTGATGGGAGCATTTGACATTTGACAGACCCCACCAGAACTTGCCAGCTCTGTGCTGTTAGCTCAGCATCTTTTGAATAAGCACTACTTTCACAAGTAACCACCCGAAGCATTCAGGCCAAGCTGTAAATGAAGACATCATTAAAAGTTGCTCACCAGTTGTTTGTTCATTTGTATCTAGCACTGACAAGACATCTGTAAGATCAGACCAAAGCTGAAACAAGCATTACAGAATCACAGAATCACAGAATGTT
>NW_010315344.1:0-1464 GCF_000700745.2 Antrostomus carolinensis
CTCCAGGTCTCTCTTGTGATGGGGGCTCCACCACCCAGTCAAGCAGCAAAAGACCTTCTTTTGTGTAAAATACTCTGTCCCAACTCTAGATTGCAATGGTATTTTGCATGAACTACACCAAACTTCCTCAATATGGGATAAATGCCACTTGTCACTAAGAAATCCTCCAAATTCTTCGTGCTTTCTCTTATTTTTCAGTGAGGGTCCACTGCAGGTGTTTCATAAAGGTCGTGTGTAGCACCCATCGATACAAGCAGATGCTGGTTAAAAAGACTTTAGGAAAAGAACCCACCCAAAGCAGAGCTACAGAAAGTTTCATAAGGGTAGTGGTGTTTCTGAGCAGCATGTCATAGAATCCTTTGGTTGGAGAAGACCTTTGAGATCATCGATCATTGAGATCATTGGCACACATAAACATTTAAAGAACAGAGTCAAACTGATGTGACTGGTCCCACAGAAAATAAATAGGGATAAATAAGGCCCAGAACGGCTGGGTTTGTTCCACTGCAGCAGGAACTGCCCAAGAATTTTATAGCAAAAGCACATTTTTAATCTGTGGAGGATTTTGTAGTTCCCAGATGTCTGTGAGTTCATACAGAACTGAGCCCCAAGTTCCCAACCAGACATCTACGATGCCTTGATGGAGAGCGTGTCTTCAGAGAAACCTGGTAAGACAGGACCAAGCCCTGAAATTAGAGTTACATCTCACCTTGTTTGGCTCCCTGGGGAGCATCGGGTCTGCAGTTCAGGGTGCAGCTATCACCAAACCTTGGGTGGCTCCTTCGATTTGGTTCCCAGCCTCAAGCGAAGGGCTGCAGCGCTCTGGTCAGCCACAAAAATACGGTAACAGAGCATGAACAAAGAGGGTGAGTCTCAGTTATCCCCTCAGACCCTAAAATAACATTGCAATGGCCAGATTTACGGGAACATTTAGTTCATCTTCTTCTCCTCATTTAACTCTGACACCTGTAGCAACGCCCTCCAGTTTTCTCTTTCTTTTTCCAAATATTTTAATGGCATAAGATTTTTTTTGCTCCAGCCTTTGGCTGGTTTTATGCTTCATTGGAATCCTTTTGTTCTTGGACTCCAGGGACAGATCTCCTAGTCCTTCTTTTCTTTAAATCAAACAAACAAAACAGATTAAAAAAAAAAAAACCAACCTGGCAGTGGTTCAATATTATCATACTCAAAGCAGACGCAGTAGATCCACGTATTAGAAGTGAAGAGCTATCTGCTTTCAGAACACTTTTCAAATTCTTCATTCTCTCTTGCAGCTGCACGGCCTGAAAAGAAGAGGAACATCAACTCTAAATCCAGAGCATCTGAGTTACAATAAATAGGAAAATAAACCACAGTGTATTCACCTGGGGATTGGTACAGGATCTTTGTCACTGCCCAGAAACCGCTGTCTGTGAGCTGGCAGGCTTTGCTAAGTGACTGGTGTAATATTTTGCTCTTGTCCAC
>NW_010315345.1:0-2620 GCF_000700745.2 Antrostomus carolinensis
AACACCCCACACTTGCCCTTGTTATAAATTCCCTTATTTATGAATCAACATGGAGTCAAGGGATGAAAACATCCTAAAAATGCTGTTTTAAACCTTGGATTTAGCCTGATGTAAAATCCTTCTCTGCTCTCTGTTGCAGACAGTGTGAGAACTCGGGGGGAATGTGCTTCATGTGATGGGTCTCACTAATTTTGGTTAAAAATGAACTGGCACTTCAGGTTTTTAGAGAGACCTGGGTGAGGAGGTTGCATGTGTAACTTGAAAAATGGAATGAAAATTTTGGAAGCCCAGTATTTGAGACCTTTCTCATACCCACATTTTAGAAAACAGGGGTTTTAAAAATGTAAATATGTCATTTGCTTTCAAAGAATTAAAGTGTCAGTGCTCTGTGCATATTTCTATTTTTCTTTTACAATAACAAAGAGATCAGAAGAAGTTGTTTTTAAAGATTTTAATTGATGATTGTGTGAATTCTGCATATGGATGTGATGTATCACTTCTTTCCTAATTAATGTGTGAAGTTTTGGGTTTGGGTTTTTTTTTCCTTGCCCTTTTACAAGATAAATATCTCTTATTCTTCTCCTGGTTTGTTTGATAACATAGTAAGTCTGTTATCCAGTTCTCAAACTTAGTTTTACTTGTGTGCTTATAACTCTGTATAGAAGTGGAGAAGAGAGTGTTCTGTTTAAAAGTTTCACTTTTAAATTTAAATATTTAGCTTTTAAGTTTTTATTTAACTTTTAAAACTTGTAGGAAGTTTTTATTCATAACTGCCATTGAGTTTAGTGGTTTGCTGCAATACTTTAACTTTTTTTTCAACTTTTATTTAACTTTTAAGTTAAGTTCACTTTTTTAATTTAACTTTTAAGTTAATTTAACTTTTTTAATTTAACTTTTAAGTTATTTTAACTTTTTTAATTTAACTTTTAAAACCTCTAGGAAGTTTTTATTCATAATTGCCATCGATTTTAATGGTTTTCTGCAATACATTTTCACAGCAAACCCTTAGAAGAATGTGTTACCTTACTATCAAAGAGATGGCCAATATTTCTGAGGACGTCATCATTGTCACAAGCAGGTAATAAAACCTACAGAAAACAGAGTATCAGAGCTCTGAAACAAGTAGCTGCATCTTCATCTGTGTGTGTTTTAGCTGCTGGGGTTTTCTATAATTATGAATCTATTTATAAAGGATACAGTGAGGGAAAACAAATCATTCCACGATTCAGTCTGTGTATGAAATGTTAATTTCTTCTTTCTTTTCTTAAAAAAGCAAGAGGCTTGCCCATGGTTTATCAATTGGTTGCTACTTTGTTTTCTTGTGGTTTGTTTGGTTTTTGGTTTTTCATTTTTTTCCAATTATGGGTGCTTGAGGGTTTTGTGAAAACTTAGGCTGTGACTAATGAGAACAGGAGTCAAGCTGCCTGAACTTGAGTCAGCAGAGTGGCCAGGTGGGCAAGAAGGCCAAGGGCATCCTGGCCTGGATCAGCACCAGTGTGGCCAGTAGGAGCAGGGCAGTGCTGGTCCCCCTGGACTGGGAATCACTGGTGAGGCTGCAGCTGGAGTGCTGGGTTCAGTGTTGGGCCCCTGAGTCCAAGAAGGCCATGGAGGTGCTGGAGCGTGTCCAGAGAAGGGCAACGGAGCTGGGGAAGGGTCTGGAGCACAAGTGTGCTGAGTTCCCTTGTGGCTGAGGGAACTGGGGTTGTTGAGCCTGGAGAAAAGGAGGCTGAGGGGAGACCTTGTGGCTCTGTGCAAGTCCCTTGGAGGAGGGTGGAGAGAGGTGGGGGTGGGTCTGTTCAACCAAGGAGCAAGGGACAGGACAAGTGGAAATGGGCTCAAGTTGTGGCCAGGGCAGTTGAGATGGGATGTGAGGAAGAATTTCTTTGCTGCAAGGGTTCTGAGGCATTGGAAGGGGTTGCCCAGGGCAGTGGTGGAGTCCCCATCCCTGGAGGGATTGAAGAGTCGTGTAGACACAGTGCTGAGGGACATGGGTTAGTCATAGGGGACTGGTCAGTGTTGGGTTCATGATTGGACCTGATGATCTTAAAGCTCTTTTCCAGTTTGGGGAATTCTGGGGTGCTGTTTCACTTCGCTGTCGGAGCAGTTAGGGAAAAGCAGAGCAAAACTCAGCTCAGTCTGCCAACTGAACTATCAATTTTCTGATTGCAGAATAGACATTACAGATGTTGCAAGAGCATCATCTGTAACGTTCTGTATTTCCATAGAATCTGATGTTAATAATCTTCAAATAGCTAATTATTAAGAAGTTGTTTGTAGCTAATACCAGAGCTTAGCAGTTACGTGACAAGAGCTGAATGAGCTGAGGATCAAGACATGGAGATACTAAAAAAGATTAAAATAAATGTTGACAGAGTGTCTTTGATTATTTTAGTTTGACCAAAGACATGACAGGGAAGGAGGACGTGTACCGAGGCCCGGCCATCCGAGCGCTCTGCAGGATCACTGATGTAAGTACAGATCACCTCGCTGTTGTGGGAGAGATGATGAAAGTATTTAAAGTAGAAAAATTACTCTGTCACAGGGTGTGTTCTTGTAGTAGGAATGGAACTGCTGCTTTAGTGAGGACTGTGTGACATCCTTGTCTCTAAATTGGAAACTT